>NC_037668.1:125554276-125750504 GCF_003255815.1 Theropithecus gelada | reverse complement strand
AAAAAAAAAAAAAAAAAAAAAGATGTGCAATAATAATGCTCTCAGCATATTAATATATAAATAATAACAAAACAATGTTTAGTGAAGCAGTTTTTTAACCATTAATAAGTAAAATAGACTACTTAAAAAAAAAAAAAAAGACAAAGACAAAGTACTCTGTTAACTGTTGTGCTCCTAGCTCCTGAACAGAATGCCTGCCATGTAGAATACACTTGATAGATTTTATAGGTATATTTTATATGCTAAGGAAATATTTTAGATCATGGGACAAATGGGGTTTAGGAAGCATATTTTACAAGTTTACTTAGCTCATTGGTGATACAACCTCAGGTTGCTAAAAGAGCTGGTATGTGGCAGTGGGAGAAGAGTTTACATTGAAATAGAACCATGAAAAAATAATATGTCAGAAAGAGAAAATAGCAAGTGTAAACGTACAGTTAAACGCAGAGTTTGGTAGAAGGCACATGTGACTATGATATGTATATTTACAGAGATTGGCATAAGGTAAGTTTGGGTAGGTAGACAGGACCATATCATGAAAGAGCTGTAGGCTATCATGAAAAGTTGAATATCAACAAAATCCAGTGGAAAACTAAGGAAAAGTTTAAGCAGGTGCATAACACAATCAAATTTCTGTTTTAAAGACCCTACTCTGGTATAGAGTAAAGAACAAATTTGAGTAGGAGGTAAGGAGAATGCAGAAATCAATAAGAAAAAGTCTCAGTAAGAGATAATAGTGACAAAGAGGATAGAGTCAAAAATAATTAGATTTGCTGTAGAATAGAAATGGGAGTTGAGAGAGAAGAAATATCAAAAACAATACAATTAACAAGTTTTACTTAAACTTGATGGATGGTAGTGTTAAAAAGTAAACGGAGGAAAACCAGGGAGGAATAGTTATTTTTGGTTGAAGGAGGAGGAGTTTTTGCATGATACTACATTAAGTTTTAAGTTGTTAAAGAGCTGATAATTGGGGGTAGAGGTAGAGTTGAGATGGAGAAGGATGGCACATGGATTTGAATTAATATCATTTAATTTTCAGAGTCCAGATATGCTGACCATTATGCCATGGAGCCAATTAATGTTATTTAATTTTGTAGTCTTACTTTCTGCTCAGTTTATAAGTATAGAGGAATGTGAATATAGTGTTTTAAAGAAATGAGTAAAATGGAATCATTATTTTGTAGAAACTTCTGAAGCCTCAAATCAGAAAAGATTTTATATCAGAAAGAAATTTTATTGTGAATAATAATTTCTCAAAATGGAGAAGTGAAATCTGTTTTTATGTTATAATTGTAATCACTGGAGCTAGGCCTTTCTATCATGGAAACAGCTAATCCAAATTAATTTCTACTCTGTAAGATTTTTCCCTCAATAGATATTTCTTCAAAGAGCAAAGTAACTAAGCTTGAGTTAATTAATGCATTAATCCATTCTGTGAATTAATCTAGCCACAAGCAGCTATGAAATGTTATTTATTCTTTTCCTTAAAATAATTTCAGAATGGATATTTCTATAGCAACTGTACTCCAAGATAGGATCCATTGTAGCATATCACAATGAAATATAAACAAAATGAGTAAGTGAAAGCTGTTTGATTATTTTGAATTGGGTGGAACATAGTGATGGTGATTTCTTCTTCAATCAAATATAACAAACACTACCACTAGTATTGCTTTTAGTAGTGCTTTTCTCTTCCTTTTTTTTTTTTTCAAATTTCATTCTAGCAAAACAAATTAGGAGAAAATACAACTGGGATACATACTTATCATGTAAGTTGCTTTTCCCCAGCAACATAATCATTATACATCCAAATGTCTCTGCTGTAATTCCATGATCCAACCAGGTATAACAGAAGAAACCAGTGGTAATGAGTAATAATTTAATAATAAAATAATGAGTTATTGTAGCTTAAGACTGTATTTTTATTTCTATTCTTGAATTAATGGCATTATGATTGATTGTCTTAATGATATTTGAACAGTATATGGTTTTTATTTTTGATACGGTGTCTCAGTGTGTGTGTGTATGTACTCTCTGTGATCAATCAAACCATCATGAATAACTTTCAGGTTAGTTTCTTGTTTTGAGGACATTAATAATTTAGAAAATGTATGTAAGATGGGGGCAGCTTGATATAATATAGTTAATTTAAGCTTTCAATTCAAATCTTGCTCTACCACTTATTAATCTTTACACAAGCAGTTTACTTTCTTTGAGCCTCATTTTCCTCATCTTCAATAGGAGAATAATGCATACCTTAAAAATTGTGATTAAAAAATACCTATCACTGGGTCTGGTATAAATATTACTTGCAAATGAACAACTATCTTGTTGATCTTAAGAATAAAAGAAAAAAAAATGTAAAAGTGACCTATTTTTACAGTAGACCTTAACATTTGGACAATGTGTTGATGTTTGTCAGAGCTGACACTTTATTAGCAGATGGGAGGCCCACATGAGCACCTTTTAGACTATCTTCCGAACTTAAAGAGTCTTTGTTCTCTTGAACAGACCCCCAGTAGCCACATAGTTGAATAAAGTAGACACCTAACACAGTATTGGCCAAGCCCGAATCTCTTACTTGAGAATTAGGAATTAGGAGGAGAACTCGTATTACCAGAGAGGTGATCTCATCCTTGAATGCTCTGTGTAATGTTTTGGAGGGATTTTTAAAAATACTATTAATGAGTCCTCCTCCAAGGGATTCTGATATAATTAGTAGGAAGATACCTGGCCTGGACATCGTAGTTTTTAAAACTCTCTACATGTTTCTGATAAGTAGAGTAAAAAATGACTGGGCTAGACCTATACAATATAAATCATTCTGGATAAAGAAGTAGGGGAAGCCAATTGGAAGAGGGGGAAGAATAAAGTGGCTGTACATAGAAAGAAAAAGGACAAAGCATGAAGAATCTTCTTACTTTCCTCGAGAATTCTCAGCTCTTCCTGGAGGCCTGGCTGCATTTCTGCATGATTTTCATGAGATCCTCCTGTACCTCATGGTAAGGCCAGTTTGTTACTTGCCACCAAAGTTCATTCTAAACTGGAAGTCAAAATTCCAGTAGGAAGAAAAATGCTCTATTTTAGGCAAGACCTTGGCAAAAGTGTGATGTTGGTGAATCTTAATGTCATTTAATGTGACTGAATTATAGAATATATATATATACACACATACACACATAGATACTTAATTACCCAGGGCAATTACTTACTGTTCCCACTAGATGATTCTTGGAGAGATTGGCCTAAAATCAGCAATCTTCCAGGGCTTGAATGCCACTCTACATTAGAATCATAGAATAATGGACTTTTATAGATTTGGAATAAAGTTAATGATTATTTCATCTAAACTGATTATCACTTTACTGGGAACTAATTTGAAAAAGACACTGAGTACCCAAGGTCACTAGTCTAATACATTCAGTAAATATGTTGAGTATCTCTGTGCCAAGTCTTATACTAGGTGCTGAAATTAAATCAAGCGAGAGATAACATATATGTAAGCAAACAAGTACAAAGTATGATTAGGAAGCAGCTTTGCTTGTGGGAACCTGAGGAGGTTGTGTTTTTTGTTTTTTTGGGTTTTTTTTTTTTCATTTTCATCAGTTTTACTGCAATATAATTTGTATATAATAAAATTTGCCAATTTCCATTGTACCATTTGATGAGTTTTGACAGATGTATGGAGTCATGTAACCATCACCACAATCACTCACCATAAATGTTGAGTAGGAACCATCAGCCTACTGTGGTTCCTTTGCTGGGAAAGACTGAGACATGAAGCAGTGGGACAAGTTAAAAGGTTAGTGTGGTAAATTCAGTGAGAAATAACCATGCTTGGACCAGGAGGTAGTAGTGGAGGTGAGAAATGGAATATATTTTGAAAAAAGAGACAATAGATTTTTCTGACAGACTGGCTATAAAGTGTAAAAGGAAAGGCACAAATGATTGTAAGGTTTTTGGCCAAAGGTATCGGAAGGATACAGTTGTCATTCTTTGAAATGGGCAAGGCTATAGAAGGAGCAGGTTTGGTGGCAGAAAATTCGCGTCAGGGGTTTTCAGTTTAAAAAGCCTAATAGATATTCAAGTGTGAGAAGTTTAAAATACAAGTCAGAAATATCCAACTGATTGCAACAATCTAATCAGAGGAGAGGTCTGAGCTAGAGATAGAAATTTGGGAGTGTAAACTATATCCCAAATAAACTGTAATGTGTCCATCAAGAAGGGATAACATCCTAGGGGTGTTTGATGATGGATACAGACTATTTTCAAAAAAGGGAAAAAGAAGAGCTAATTAGCACACAATGTCCAGAGGTGAGGCTTCCTGGATGCTCAGTAACTGAAACATCTAGAAGTATTTCTAGGGTATATATTGGTAAGTTATCTTGGCCTGAGAGCTTTGTGGGACTATATCTTAGAACACGACCAATTCTGATTTTTGAATAGGCCCTTTCTGAGTTCATTGTTCTACACTTTACCAACAAGCCCCTTGTGGAAAATGTGCCCAGTCAAGACTTCAGAGTTTATCATGATAATGATCACGAAGCCATGGAATTAGGGCTTGGAAAATATCTTAAAGGTTATCTAGCTCCAACTTCACACCCATGGCTTGACTAATAGGTAATTTGAGTCATATCCAATGGAAATGATCTCACATCTCCCAGGACAGACCCTTTCCCTAATGGACAACTCTATTTCAAAATTATTTCTCATGTGGAACACAAACATACTTCACTGTAATTAATTTTCTTTTCTGCATCTAAGGGACCCCAGACTATACTCCTGCAGTTTGAGAGTTTCAACTTGACCATAAGTTTCTTGGCTTTCATCCCCTTTACAGGGCCTGTTACACAGTTTAGGTTTTAAAAGTTAAACCCTTGGCCTTCACTATACCTTCACAATGTCTTCTGTCAAGAGGCTTCCTAGACTTTTTTTTTTTTTTTAGCTTAAAATAATTATTCATGATTAAATTGTGATAAAACATACATAATATAAAATTTACCATGTTAGACATCTTTAAGTGTACAGTTCCAGTGGCATTAAGCACATGTATCGTGTTTCTCCAGAACTTTTTTACCTTGCAAAACTAAAACACTATGCTCATTAAATGGTAGTTTATCATTTCCCCCTCTGTCTCCCTTTTTTACACACAAGGAGGTTTTTTAGTAGAGATGACAACAGGACTGACTTTTGAAGGCTTCGTTGGAATTTTCAAAGCATTATCACCGGCAGGAAAGAACATTCTGAGCAAAAACAAAAGGCAAAATGCAAAGATGCATTAATGATATTGTTTTATTTGAGAAATTATAACTAGTTCAATAAGTGGAAGCATAAAATATTTTGAAGGAGAGGTAGGAGATGAGATTAGAAAGGTTGGGGAGGGAGAAAGGCCCAGATCACAGTTGGGATTATATAATGCTGAGGTTATGGTTTGTTCTGTATGCAGTAAAGAACCTTGAAGGAATTTGCAGATGACAATGAAGTGAGAAAAATTAAGTGTAACACATGTATATTTTGGACTCCTCATGGCCTATGCTTGTCATGGAGTTAATTTTTAGAAATTTTATTGTAAGTGAATAAAACCTTTACTCAGTCTCTTCCCAAAAATTCTAAGGGTGAAAAAAGCAAACTTTAAAAAAATAGTCTTTAGACATCCTTGTTATTTTCAATTTCTCTTATGTCTAGGAAGGACTTTAAAAAGGAAAGGTTACTCTTTATCTTTACACTCTAAAACTTAGACATTTAGCTTTTCCTTAATCTCCATTTTTACCATTCTCATCTCGGTTCTTTAGGACTTCAGCTTCTTTTGCTTTTGTAGTTTTCTTTAGTTTTCATTGAGTGTATTTTGAACAATCAAAGAGGTCATGGTGATGTCCAGGTTATAAAATGATTCTTGCTTTACAATGGGAAGACAAGGAGGGAAATGACAAAAATTCAAGTTTTCATTTTTAACCTTTTCAACCATGTTAGCGGATTCCTCAATTTCATAGCATATAGGTAAATGAGATACCTAACAAAGGATAACTAGAATGCTAAGAATATTTTGTATTAAAAGTAATTATTAAAGATAAAAATGTTTAGTATAGAGAAAAAATGGAGATGTAGGAAGTATACGTTAGTTCTGTAAAAAATACTTGAGGAATGCCAAGTGAAAAGGTGATTTTATTTATCTGTTTCTCCACAGAGGAAAGAATTGCCTTCAAGGGTAAATATTTTATACAAATGCTTTTTTTTTTTTTTTTTTTTTTTTTTTTTTTGGAGTCTCGCTCCGTTACCCAGGCTGGAGTCCAGTGGCATGATCTCGGCTCACTGCAAGACCCATCTCCCAGGTTCATGCCATTCTCCTGCCTCAGCCTCCCCAGTAGCTGGGACTACAGGTGCCTGCCACCATGCCTGGCTAATTTTTTATATTTTTAGTAGAGATGGGGTTTCACCATAGCCAGGATGGTCTCCATCTCCTGACCTCATAATCTGCCCACCTCAGCCTCCCAAAGTGCTGGGATTACAGGCATGAGCCACCACGCCTGGCATAGGTGCATATTTTTAATTGTGGAGATAATAATTTGGTTAAGATATGTTTGGTCACTGTCCTCAAGGAGCTTATGTTATATTTGAAGAGAAGATTAACATGTATGGCCAACTGTGATGACAGCTGAGTAGCAGCATATCTTAAACTGTGGGATAGCCACATAATTGTCTTCTTTTGAGAAGTATCTGTTCATATCCTTCACCCACTTTTTGATAGGGTTGCTTTTTTTTTTTTTTTTTTTTTCCTTGTAAGTTTGTTTAAGTTCTTTGTAGATTCTGGATATTAGCCCTTTGTCAGATGGATAGATTACAGAAATCTTCTCCTGTTCTGTAGGTTGCCTGTTCACTCTGATGATAGTTTCTTTTGATGTGTAGAAGCTCTTTAGTTTAATTAGATCCCATCTGTCACATTTGGCTTTTGTTGCCATTGCTCTTGGTGTTTTAATCATGAAGTCTTTGCCCATGTCTGTATCCTGAATAGTATTTGCCTAGGTTTTCTTCTAGGGTTTTTATGGTTTTTGGTCTTACATTTAAGTCTCCAATCCATCTTGAGTTATTTTTTGTGTAAGGTGTAAGGAAGGGGTCCAGTTTCAGTTTTTTGCATATGGCTAGCCAGTTTTACCAACACCAGTTATTAAATAGGGACTTACTTCCCCATTGCTTGTTTTTGTCAGCTTTGTCAAAGAGATCAGATGTTTGTAGATGTGTGGCTTTATTTCTGAGGCCTCCATTCTGTTTCATTGGTCTATATATCTGTTTTGGTACCAGCACCTTGCTGTTTTGGTTACTGTAGCCTTGTAGTATAATTTGAAGTCAGATAGCGTGATGCCTCCAGCTTTGTTCTTTTTGATTAGGGTTGTGTTGGCTGTACAGGCTCTTTTTTGGTTCCATATGAAATTTAAGTAGTTTTTTCTACTTCTCTGAAGAAATTCAATGGTAGCTTGATGGGGATAGCACTGAATCTGTAAATTACTTTGGGCCGTGTGGCTGTTTTCACGATATTGATTCTTTCTGTCCTTGGAAACGTTTTTCCATTTGTTTGTATCCTCTCTTATTTCCTTGAGCAGTGGTTTGTAGTTCTCCTTGAAAAGGTCCTTCACATTCCTTGTAAGTTGTATTTGGAGGGATTTTATTCTCTTTGTAGCAGTTGTGAATAGGAGTTCACTCATGATTTGGCTCTCTGTCTGAAGACATTTGTGCAGCCAACAAACATATGATAAAAAGGTCATCATTACAGGTCATTAGAGAAATGCAAATCAAAACTACAATGAGATCCCATCTTATGCCAGTTAGAATGGCGATCATTAAAATGTCAGGAAACAACAGATGCTAGAGAGGATGTGGAGAAATAACACTTACACTGTTGGTGGGAGTGTAAATTAGTTCAACCATTGCAGAAGACAGTGTGGCGATTCCTCAAGAATCTAGATCCAGAAATACCATTTGACCCAGCAATCCCATTACCGGGTATATACCCAAAGGATGATAAATCATTCTGCTATAAAGACACATGCACACGCATGTTTACTGCAGCACTATTCACAATTGTAAAGACTTGGAACCAAACCAAATTTCCATCGATGATAGACTAGGTAAAGAAAATGTGGTACATATATACCATGGCATACTATGCAGTCTCCAAAAAGGATGAGTTCACATCCTTTGTAGGGACATGGATGAAGCTGGAAACCATCATTCTCGGCAAACTAACACAGGGACAGAAAACTAAACACTGCATGTTCTCACTTATAAGTGGGAGTTGAACACATGGACTCAGAGAGGGGAATATCACACACTGGGGCCAGTTGGGGAGTGGGGGGTTAGGGGATGGATAGCATTAGGAGAAATACCTAATGTAGATGATGGGTTGATGCGTGCAGCAAACCACCATAGCATCAGTATACCTATGTTACAAACCTGCACATTCTGCACATGTATCCCAGAACTTAAAGAATAATAATAAAGTAAAATTGTGGAATAGTAAATAAAAAAGAGGTAGCTACTTCACAAAAGTGTATAGATGGTAGTAAGGAAATGTCCTAATAAGTATATGCTTGAATCAATCAGTTGAGTTTGGAAGGATTATGAAGAGTTTAATGCATGAGGAAAGTCTTAAATTTATTTGTATTTTAAGCAGCTAAAAAAATGCATAAAATAATGTATGGAGACATAACAGTGTGATGAACTATCGGTAGTAAATTTTGTGTTTGTTTGGTGGTAGGTGGTAAATTTATTTGTATCGTTTTGCATATAAATGTCAGGGACCTTGTCTGTTTTGTTCATCTTTTTAACCCCAAGTTCTTAACAAATACCTGCTGAATAAATAAATGAACGAAAATAGGAAAATAGTTCTATATGAACATTAGTAACTGAGTCTAGCAGGTATATTGGCAGTACATTATAAAAAAAATCAGACTATGCCATGCAAAGAAATGTTAAGTTGGTTTCCTGAAAAATACAGGGAAGTTAATGCATTTTAGTACTTAAACGTATAACCAAATATTTTCAATATAATCAATAAATTAAAATACTTATACTTTTTGTGACCTATGAGTGTCTCAGATAAAATAATTTCTCTATAATGACAAGGGAAGGACTTTAGAATGGGTAATTTTCAGCATGTGGAGAAGAAAGGTGGAATGTGAAAAGTGCAGAGATAGGAAGGCACAAAGTATTTTTGAGAAGGAATGTTTGAAACATTTTATTTCTGAGGGTGGATTAAGAACATAAGCCAACAAGGCAGCAAACTGTATATTTTATTGTGGCTTTACCAGTAACGGAGCAACTTACAGATACTCATTTAGCCTCTTTTGGCTTTAGTTTTCTGTTTGTAAAATAAAGCTTTTAAAGTAGTCTCTTTGATTGTTCTAGCTCTACATAGTAATAAGTAGAACTGAAAAAGTTGATTCAGGACAGTCTATGGAGTAAACTAAAGGGCAAACTCTTTACTTTGAGTTTCACTTAATGGATTTTAGAGTATCATGGGGATATGGTTTGGCTGTGTCCCCACCCAAATCTCATCTTGTATTCCCATGTGTTAGGAGAGGAACCTATTGGGAGGAAATTGAATCATGGGGGCAGGTCTTTCCCATGCTGTTCTCATGATAGTGAATACGTCTCACAAGATCTGATGGTTTTAAAAAGAGGAGTACCCCTGCATAAACTCTCCCTCTTTGCCTGATTTCATCCATGTAAGATGTGACTTGCTCCTCCTTGCCTTCCTCCATGATTGTGAGGCTTCCCCAGCCACGTGGAACTTTAAGTTCAGTTAAACCTCTTTCCTTTGTAAATTGCCCAGTTTCAAGCATGTCTTTAACAGCAGTGTGAAAATGAAATAACACACATGGCTTCTTTTAAAAATTGTTTTAGTATACCTTCAAATCTATTTATTTCATCAATTAACTTGTATTTATCATTGAAAATATGAAAATTATAGTAAGCAAAAATTTAAAAATTAAAGGTCATCTAAAACCCTGATTCTGAGATATAATTCTCCTAGCATGTTGATGTTTATCTTTTGTGATTGATGGGTAAATGGAAACATACAGCAAAATAGATACACATGTTTTTCCATCAAAAACTTGGAATTTACATATCATATTATAATATTAACTCACTGTTTTACTTTGTACATAATAAACCCTCTTTCATGTCAATAAATTATTTTCTTCTGTATCATTTCTGATGCTAGCATAGCATTCCTTTTTACAATAGAACCATTATGGAACCAATCCCCATTGTTCAACACCTAGGTTGTTTCCTTATATCTGTTATTTACTACACTACTGGATGAATGGGAAAATAGTATTGTCTAAAATTGAAAATCTAGATAACATATTCGTTAGGAGGGAATATGATGAGATAGAAGAGTTGATATTAAAGTGTAAGAGCAAAGCATCTACATCCAAAGACCTTGAAGTCTTTTGGAAATCTGAGTTTGGAGATTGCAATTGAGATTTGGGAGGAATTAACCTTGTGATGAGAACTGAAAGTAGATAAGCTTGAGTTTGCTGAGCAAGGGTACAAAGGGGGAACAGGCTTTTAAAATTCAGAAAAGGAGATGTACATTAGGGCATGGATGTATGATGAAGTTGAACAGACTGAGTTGTTATAGCACGACAAAGACAAAGCTAAAAATAGCCCTGTGTTGCACAGTATGAAAAAAGACTGCCTATGGCATGTGAAGATTTTAGATTATATTACAAACACGTATACATAGTAGCACTTTTGTGAATAAAAGAAAAAATATATAAGAAGCTGTATTTCTCATTTGAAAGAAGTGTGTGTGTGTGTGTGTGTGTGTGTTTTATTGTTTGCTTTGATGTGTTTTGTTTTGTTTTGAAGCTTAAAGAAAATCTTGCAAAATTTGTCCAAATCATTTTCTTTCTAAGTATTAAGGCAGCAACCTTTGTAAGAATTTCAAAGCAATTACTTATTTATTTAAAACTACATAAATTAAGCAATGCAAATTGAACTATGCATACATATCTGCCTCCTTGGGCTGTTGCCTAATGCCATATATAGGTACAATTATGAACAAACCAAAATTCGTCTGTAAGACTGAGAAAAATAGATATTTCAACACACAGCCATAAAAAGAGAAGAATACTTCCAAGGTCATTTATTTCACCTTGTAAAGTACAGGTATGTAGGACTACGTGTAGTTCTGCTATTGGAATCAAAGGAAGTTGGCTCAACGTTGTTTCTAAAGCAGGGAAGGTGTTTCTATACTTTTACCGATATGAATCAACCTGTAATGTAAGGAAATTCTTCCTTAGTCTATCCTTAAAACTTGCTTGATTTAATTTATATTATGATTACACAAAGCTAAGAAAATACCATCAAGCAAGTTTTCATAAATTAAGCACAAAGAGGCTGGTTAGTGGGGCCAGGAGAAAAATTCTAAAATTATTCCCTTTTGTGTTTGAATTTCAGTATCTTTTAAATAAAGTTGTTTGTTTGTTTATTTAGTTGATAATACTTTCCATACTGCCTTTGAAATTTAAAAAGAATGATATTGTATGTATTCGGTTTACTGCTAACTGACTTTTTGCCAGTTGTTGTCATTGTAAACATCCATGTGTGGACACACATACATACACACACCTCAAATTAACCCCCAGTTTCCTATATTTTACGTTGTAGTTTTTGTCTTTGCTAATAATCCTTTTAATAGTATAGCAATCCTAGGTGAGGACAGAAAAATTATGTCACACCCAGACTAACCAATATTCAGAAATAGGCCTTGAAGCCCAGAACATCCCTGGGAGAAGGCGCCTGCCATAACTGAAGCCTGGATCCCATCAGGCATCTCTTTGCATGTACCCGAGACACATTAGTGTTTCAGTTGACAAGTTTGATGCCTTTTTACATATTAAGTGAACTTTGCTTTGCATTATAAGTGGTGGAGGGCCAGAAATAATTTCTATGCAAGTCATGGCAATCTTTATCTACACAAGACACACTCCTATAAAATTAAAGTTCTGCTCAAATAACTTTTCTTTTGAGTGATGATTCACAAGAGAAAGGATTTCTACTTTTGAATTAACTAGCCCTGTCCATTCAGTAACCGCTTTGGCTGAGAAAATTCATCCTTTTTATATTTTCCAGTGTTATTTGTCTTTTGGAGATAAACAGAGAGAGAGAAGGGGAGGGAGGAATGGAGAGAGAGAGAGAGACTTTACAAACAAAAGGCCTGATGCAATCGTTAATAACCTCCCCAGTCAGAAAAGGAGACAACATTTAGCAAGCACCTATGTAGGATGTTTCAGTGTGCCATGTGCTAAGAATAAGTGTTTTTATTAAAACATTCCAATAATCCTGCAAAGAAGCATTATTACACTGATCATTTAACAAAGGTAAATTTACAGTTTTGAGTGCCAGTCAAACATTTTGACATAAACTGTTTGGGACCTATTTGGTTTCAGGAAAAAGAACAAACCCCCATAATGCACATGAGTACACTACCCACTTTCCAAATTAAATATCTCCCTGCAGCTTATGATTTTCTGAATTTTCCAATCTTCCTGTGAGGTAGAAATTAGGCAAGCAGCATTCCTGCTGCTATACAGAAAACGATAGAGAAGAAAAGACAGGGACGTATTAGTTGGCTTTCCTAAAATCACCTAAACAGTAGTGAGATTACTGGAAATTGAATTTAGGCCCCCTGACTTGCCGTTGCCCATATCTCTGAGCACTAAAGGTATTTTCATAAATTAAGTACAAATAGACTGGGCTGGACCAGGGAGAAAAATTCTAAAATTATTCCCTTCTGTATTTGAATCTCAGTATGTTTTAAATACAGTTGTTTGTTTATTTAATTGATTTTATTTCTGCTAATACTCTTCATACTGCCTTTGAAATTAAAATAGGATATTATATGAATTCAGTTCCCTGCTAACTGACTTTTTGCCAGTTTTTTTCATTGTAAACAGACTGTTGTAATCTATGTTAATTCGGATGCTGTGTTGAAGTGATTTTTGTAAAATATTATTATGGACAATTTAGATGTAATATGAAACCAATTATTGGTTTGTATTTTGCAGTCACAATATGGAGCTTCCATTTCTGCCAAGCCTGAACTACCCCTCTTTTACACTCCTATTGATCTGGTGGACATTAGTGTAGAAATGGCCGGATTGAAGTTTATAAATCCTTTTGGTCTTGCTAGTGCAACTCCAGCTACCAGCACATCAATGATTCGAAGAGCTTTTGAAGCTGGATGGGGTTTTGCCCTGACCAAAACTTTCTCTCTTGATAAGGTAAGAAAATATTATTGAAATCATATAGAAATGTCTATCATATATTTTAATTAAGGTATAAATATTATAATGAATTTTTTTTTTACTAAGAAACTTACTAAACTATTTGACAAGACCTATCATTACACATTAGTCTTTAGCTTCTTTCCTTCCTTTCTGTCCCATGGAAGGACGGGGAGGCATACATTTCTCATTTGTATTGTCTAGGAAGCAACAAAGATATAAATATTACAAAAGTGAGTTTTTCATTTAATAATCACAAACTCTTATTTTTGTATTATTAATTGTTTCATTATTTTGGATGACTCAGCTCAAAGATAGGGACACAATTGATTTGGTTTGCACAAAATTCTGGGATTCAATTTATGTCAAAAAGAATCCCGGTGTAATTTATTGGTACTGGTAATAGGATAGATTCTTCCCAAATTTGGAATACAGAAACCTTTCTCAAAAACAAATACCCTGAGTTTCATTTAACAGTATGACTTTCTACTTACCCGGAAGTGGACATCTTATACTTAGTAGGAAATAAACTACGTATTAAAATTGAGATTGAGTCTTTAAAGTACACAAAGTATATAAATGCATGTTTTTAAAGTAGGATGCTTTATACAACAAAAGGGTTGCATCCTTATATGGTTTTGAATTAGAAAAGAGCAACACACTTTAATATTTTTAGACTGTTTGTTGATAAATTACAAATACTAAACCTCTCAATGTATTTAATACTAACTAGTAGTTAGTAATAATTAATGTATATGAATGTGTGAATTTAGTGACTAAGAAAAGAGTATCATTATTTGAATCAGCTTTATCCTTAGGCAAAGAAAATAATAGAGAAAAAACATGCCCCATTAAGCACATTCTCTCTTTCTTTTTCCTCTTACTAGGATCAATAGCTGGCATTATTATGGCTAAAACATTAAGGCTGTCTGATTCTGACAGCTTTACAAGATGCAATGTGTAAGTGTGGTCAGGAAAATCTAGAGAATTCTCAAAAGTTAGGAAAAAAACAGTGCAGGAAAAAAATGCTTCATGAAGATTTTTTATATTTAGATATCTAAAGAGAAGTTATTTTTTCAAATAAATCAACTGAATATTTTATTAAACAAAGTGCAAAAATTAACAGAATATACTAGATTCAGCTTTAGAATATCATGAATCCATTGTTTATAACCTTGTAGAATATTGATAGTATATTTGTCTTTGTTTCAATTGATTGTTTAAAAATTACTGAGAAGCTATAGTCAAATGTTTAATCTGTTGGAGAAAACTGAGTCTCAGATACCATTTACTGACTATATTAGTTATGCTATTAAAAATATATATATATGTAAACCGAAATAGATGGCTAATTGGGCACAAGTGAAGAATTATAGCTGAAAAAAAGGCGTTTGTTGCTTTGAATTTGATGTTTTCTTTGCTTGCAATAATTGAATTCTGATTAATCAGAGACATCAGTCTTTACGCTGTTGGTGACATGCATTGATTTGTGATGCTGTGTCTTTCAGTAACCTAGTAGCATTTGCCTTTATTAGGATCACCAGCAGAAATAAATGTGGAAGCTAACTTCCTTCTAAACCTCCAAGTTGAATTTAATCTATCAATTTAGAAGTCTGTGATGCTGGTTCAAAAGGGGAGTTATGAACAAATGGAAATTAAATTTGGCACATGAAATGTAACCATGCGGGGCTTTTTGGAAACCCTATTTCACTTACTTTGATGATGGGTACAACAAAATATTGTGCAGACTATTTTAAACATATTTGTGCAAATTGCAATGACAAAAATAATGAAGCCACCTTGGGCTTATGTAATGCCATTTTTAAAAAAGATTATTTTCCATATGTGATTTTGCCGAGTAGTCCGTTTGCCTCATAGAGGTCTACTTTTTTTGTTTCCTTATCTGGTTCCTAATTAGTGATTAAATTTGTGAATTTGTAATTACATCTTATGTGCTTATTTCTGTGCTTTCCTATTGATGAAATGTTGGTAATATACAACTCAGTAGTATGAACATACTTTTTTCCCCATAGCCTTTTACTAAAGACGTCTATTAAAGTGTTACATGTACTATACATTCTGTGACATTATCGTATACCAATTTAGATTAGCTGTATTATAATTTATTATGGCAATTGAAGAATCTGTTTAAAATGTATTAAAATTCAGAATCTTGACATGTGAAATTTGGATGCTCTTAATATGACAAAGGTTATTCTATGGGGTTTTGTTATCATATGAAATAATAATATTTCACAATACAGTTTTGATGAAGTACAATTTGCCAAGCTTGCATATGATAAAGAAATTAAATGCTTACCAAGGGAGTTCAATAAAAATTAGAGCCCTGACTGAACATCTGCTAGAAATTTTATTATCCTGTCCTACTGACAGTGTGGCTCCCTCGTTGTTTTTCTGGATTGACAGCTGAGTATTGCACTGATTTCTGCAGCAAATATGTTTACGTGAACTTTGTTTCCCTATTTTTATTTTTTTGGGAGTTCGGAACATGCTTTTGATTTTCATCCTACATATATATTTTTTATACTCTTGACATTTGTAGATGCCAGATTGAGGTCTAATACGCTGCAGCACCGATAGACCATTGACTTACAGTGAAATGCCAGTTGATATCTCCGTAAACAGAAATATTATTATTCTTTACTGTGCAGTCTATATAAAAGCTGTATGTGCTTTCTTTAAAAAGGCAAATGATCAGATTTTTAATGTCAAATATAAAAAGATCTGTTTGCTTTTGTGTTAAATAACATCAAAAATGGCTTTTATTAACTATATTCTTCCCCCTCAAATCAGTCTTTTCAAGAATATTTCAAAATAACAAGATTGCTTTTCTTGAGATTCTATTTATGTTTTATAAAGATAGTAAAGTCGTATTTAAAATATAGTTATGAAATCATTTTTCTATATAAATGTGTATGGGCTCCAAGTTTAAATTTTGAAAGGTGAGAGAGAAATCAATCTGTCAAGCTTGATTAAAGCTAAATTATCATGACAAAACAGAGAAGTGATCTGTTTAAGAGGGAATATTAGAAATGGTTTGGACTTCACATAAAATAACCCTTTGACCTGTGTTCATATTATATTGATAGGAAATAGATAAAAACATTTTATTTTCATTAATCTTGTCCATAAATTTTTTTCTCTTGGAGAACTACATATTATATACTGCAAATCTATAACATGAAACTGCAAGTTGCATAGCTTTATTACTACACAGATAAATAAACTAAGAAGTATTTATTTCTATCCTAAATCAAATCTAAACCCAAGCAACAGTTCACTTCACTTGTAAGCCCTCTCTACACATAGATTAACTTGTGATTAACTTTTATTATGAAAATGTCTCAAATGAATAGATTTTGTTTTAATAAGTATCAAATTAGGTAAATAAGTATTCATATAATAGGTCTCTCTTATAAAATGATAAGAAGTAAAATCTGAAAATATTTAAGGCTCTTTTTTTGGCATCAAAGTATTTCTTGTAGCTCTTTCTGTAAAATACAACCTTATACCACATAGCACAAAGCTTAATGTATAAGAGAGATTTGATAAATGTTTCATAAATATTCACTGGATAAATGAATACATAGAATTTTTTGGCAAGAGCATATTGAGTTTATTTTTTCCCAGTATATGAACAGACAGTTAACACATAAAACAATTGACTGTTTTGAGTATTGATCTCAATTAAAGGAGAAAAGGCCAATTAAAAATTTTCACATTCTATGTTGCTTTCTATAGTGCATCTATACATGTCTAAAAATGAAAATGTCAGTGAAATTTCTAAATGTATGGATTGTGGCTTAAGACTTAGGTTGTTGTATAAGCCTTTAAATGCAGAAGATTTTTGAGAAAACAGGACAAGTATCCCACAATATTAAGAAGAGACATAAAAATCGGCTGGCCTAACTTTCTAACTGCATGTGTTGGTAGTCCTGAGAGAAGAAATGTAACCTGTTCTTGAATGCTTTTAGTGACAAGGAATATACTACAACTTTAAGGCAATGCAACCTGTGTGACCGTAGAAAGATCTGTTTTAGAAATATGTTCCTTTTATTGACGCCACATCAGCCTTTTCATAAGTTGCATCCATGTTTTATGTATAGTCCTGCCCTCTGATACATCATGGAATAAATAAGAGTAACATTAATATAAATGAATTATTTATTTAAAATATTGTCGTTGTTGTTTTCCACAAGTAAATAAATACCTTAGAGAAAGTCCAACAAATATGGAGAAACAGTATAGTGTGGGGGAAAGTGCTTTGGCCTGGGAGGCCCTGGTCTTAATCCAAAGCTGCTCCTAAATCACAATTTTGGACGTGTGTAATATTATAGGTCATTGGTATAGTTGTTATCATTATTCATATTATTAGCTACCCTATATTCAGTGCTTAGGATGTATAGACTAAATGTTTTTATACGTTATTTCATTTAATCCTCACAATCTGCTTATAAGATAGATGAAATAATTTTTCAGATGAAATAATAGTCTGAAAAAGTTAAATAAATTGTCCAGGACTTAAGACAACAATTATCTATTTGACTATAGTCATGTGGGTTGGCAATTTGGGTTCAGCACATATGATCAGTTCTTCTACTTCACAGGGTATCTGCTGGCCTCAATCATGCATTTACAGTTGGTTGTTGGGATCCCGGGGGATCAAGATATTCTCACTAATGTGTCTGGAGCCTCACGTGGGATTGCTATAATTGCTTAGATGGCCAAGCCCTTCTCTCTGTCTCTTCATAATCTCTCTTGCCTCACGATGTCTTATCAAGGCAGCTGGTTTAGGTTTGATAAGGGTACTTCATAAGGCTAGCAGTGTTCCAAGAGGACAGGAGTGGAAGCTGAAAGATCTCTTGGCACAAAGACTCCAAAGTCTACACAGTGTTACTTCCATATTTTCTTCAAAGCACGTTACAAAGTCAACGTATGTTCATGAAGTAGGTAAATACCATCCACTTATTGATGAGAAGAACTGCAAAACCACATCACAAAGGGACATGCATATGACTAGGGAAGGATTATTGCAGCCATCTTTGCAAACAGTTCTAACTTGCCATCCGGTTAGAGCAATTCACATCCCTCCCAAATGTAAACTGCATCCACTCCTTTCCAAGACACCCAAAATATCATCTAATCATGGCATTAGGCTCAAGGTTCATTGTCTTATGATCTACATCAAGTCCAAATGCCTATGAGATTATTTGGGTTTAGCTTGTTTTTATTAAGGATTCTGTGATATAGAAAGACATGTTTTCTATCTTCCATACACCCAACACAAAACGATACAGCAAGAGAACCACAGTAGATAAAATCTCCTTTAGAAGCAGGAGAAATGGAAAGCACATAGCAATCACTTGTCCATAGCAGTTTTGAAATTCAGTTTGACACATGTTTTCAGGGCCTCTTGCTCCAGGGATGGAGAATCAGGGTCCATTTATGCTCCTTGGTAAGGATGCTCTAATCCATTGTTCCTATCTACTATTGGCTCTGCCCTCTGAGCCACTGATTTTCTCTGGGCTACTGATTTTCTCCTCTAAGTTTTTCTGTTTTGTTTTGTTCTTTGTTTGATTGTTTTGTAAATGGCTATTGATGTTCCTTGATGACAGCTCATTAGCTTTCTCAGCCTGGTCCTGCCCAAATAAAGTTATAGCACCCTATTCCTCTCTTTTCTTTGAATTGTTTCTTTTAATCCTAACTCATGGTGATACCATCATAAAACTCTCTTAACATAATTTTGACTCTATTTAGGACTAAACTGATGCCCAAAGTCACATCCATAATTCTTTTTAAACAGATTTCTTTTATTTTTGGATATGCCTTGTTGTTGTGGTACAATGTCTTTAGGAATATTAGAAGCCCTGAGAGAATCTACTAGGACCTGCCTTAAGTCTTTCTAAATTCTTAACAAACTCTCTTACTGCAACACTCTTGAGGGGATCTTTAAGGTACTTTATTTTGAGAAGCTTTTTTCCATCTAGAAGAGACCAATATAAAGAATAGTTTATTTTCCGACCGAGGGTGTCGTAGGTCCCTTGGATTCCGTCTGTTTTGCATGGCAAATTTAAATATAGCCTTCTTTAGCTCTTTTCTCTCTTATAGTACCTTATCATACTTGGGTAGAAACACTCAACTGAACACGTTCAGTGTTCTCTCTAGAGACGTATTATGTTCACTTTCTGTTTTTCAAATTATCACTGCTGACATTCTTGCCAATTGTTCTGTCACCACATAATACAGGCCACTTTTCCAACCCTCCCAACAGCAATTTTCATACCATATTTTAGGCCTCTGCTAACAGTTTGTTCACCATTCTTCCAGCGTTTATTAAGAACTTACTCTTGGTTTTTCAAGGCTCTTCCTGCCTCACAATGCCGAAGCCAGGGCCACATGTTTTATATTTTGTTATACTAGCAAACGTAACCTATTTCAGCATCATGTACCTATTGCTGCATATCAGACCACCTTACCAAAAGCAGCAACACATTTTCTGCTCTTGTTTCTACAGTTTGGCAATATGGCCAAGGCTTAGCTGGGTTGACTTGCCTTTGCTCCACATGATATTAGTTGTTTTCACTCATGGATTTGCAATCAGTTGACAGATTGTTTGGTGGCTGGCTGATGGCTGGTCCTGGATGATTTCATTCACATGCCTGGGTCCTCAGCTGACATGACTAGGCCTGTATCTCCATATGGTCTCATCTTCAAGACTACACTGGACGTGTTCACAGGTTGTCAGTGCTACAAAAAAGGCAGGAGGAGAAGTTGCAAATCCTCTTGATGCCAAGGCTTGGAAGTTGCACAACATAATTATCATTGTGTTCCATTTGTTAGGGCACATCACAAGACCAGATCAGGTTGTAGCAGCATGGAAGTGGCTCCTGCCATCAAAACACTGAAATCCACCACGTCAGGATTTGAACCAAGGCCTATTTGATACAAATCCGTGCAATTTCCACTATATCATGCTTTTACATAATTTATCCTCTCTGGACCACATTACTTTATGTCTAAAATGAAGGAATTTTGACTGTATTCATGTTCTTCAGAGACTTACAGTTCAGCCTGAGCATTTACGCTGAGGACTTTCTACCCAGTGCTTCAAATAGAGTGGCACCTATGCTTATCTTTCTATTGAGAAATATAAATTGCACAGAAATTTTATATTTCTATGTGCAATTTCAGAGTGAACACAAGAGAGCATTTTGATTTAAAGCTTCTGTGAATCTGCTGTCATCAGATGCCAATTTTTTTGCCAGCCACACTGGCCCCCTTTCTAATTCTCCAATATGGCAACTTCCTCCCTGTCTTAGGACCATTTTGCTTGGTGTTTGATCTGCCTGGAATTCTCTTCTCTCAGATAATTATATGACTGACTCTTTCTTCTTAATCAGTTCACAGATCAAAAGTTACCTCCTCAGAGAAGTTCTTATTAACCATTCAAAACTCAGGCTTTCCATCCCACATTACCCTGGTTGTTTTTTTCTTCACTGCACTTATCACCATATGAAATTGCCATGCTCTTAGTCATCTATTTGTTTGCTTATTTATGTTCTGTTTTAGCCACTCGAAGTAAGCTCTGTAAGTAGAGAGATACCGTCTTTCTTGCTCACCACAGCATGCCCAGTGCCAAAAACAATGTCTGGCAGATAGAAAGGATGCAATACATACTTGTTAGATGAATGAATAATTATAGTATTCTAATTTGAACCACAATTCCACATGACAGCTCTTCAGTTACTTGGAGACAGCTCTCATGTCCTATCCATATAAGCCTTTTCTTTTTCCTTTCTAAATAGTTCTGTTTTTCTTCTCATAATAAGGTTTGCAGACTTTTTACCATATAGGTTGTCTGTTCTCCCATGTGGATTCCAAGAAACTTATTTCAATCCACATTATCTTAATTGAGAGGAAGTTGCGCCTGCATTTGCACAAATTGCACAAATTGCTAGCACCTATCAACGAGATGAGAATTGAGGAATAACATTGTCAGGACTATAAATGCTAAAGATAATATTTAAAGTTGAAAATTTCACAAACATGTCATGTAATAATATTTTAGAGCCTGGGTAATTCTCTATGGATTACGATACAGAACATCACAATTTATTTTTGTAACTCATTTTGGAAAGCCAAGATCTGGCTTTTTTAAAAAGATTAAATAAAACTGATTTACTTAATTATTATTAAGAGTTTCTATATTACCTCATCATGAAAGTCTATGAAACAATAAATTAACAGTAGTCCAGTGCATTATTTTTGCTGCTATAGTTCTAGTTTCCCATTTTTATATGATTATTGCATAATATTGTTTTCTTGATATATACTTATACATTAAGTAGGAGTTGTTATTATTTAAACAAATTCAATATAAGCTTTTTATCTGGGAGACTTTTAACATGCTAAAAACTGAGATGACTTCTGTGTACTAATAGTTGGATTGTCACCTGGCTAGGTTCTTATAACTTAGATTTATTTTATTGAAATTCATAAAATCGACTCATCCTCAAATTATAAAGAATTTGTCTATTAAATTGCTACAGTTCACATATAGTAGTCCTATGGGAGATTTCATCCAAGTGTTCACTTCAAGACTATTTAGCAAGCTCTTCTATGACATAAACTTCATTTCTTCATCAACAAAAGAATGTGTATGTATGCTTGCACACTCATGTGTACACATTCAATATTGAAGCTAAATCTTGCAAGTTAGAATCTAATGAATACACCACTGTTTCTCCTTCAAGTTCTGAATCAGTCTCTGTTCACAATCATACCATGTTTGCCAAACTTAGTCTGTTAAGTAGAAAATATAGATTAAGATGCTTTCGAACACAATTTAATGCATGTATTTCTAATATTAAGTAAAAATCTTTTAATTATAGCCAAAGTAATATTTTTAACCATGAAGCAGACTAATCAATTTTCCAATATAATTACATCTTCACCACTTTCCCATTTCAGGCTGTGATTTCACACCTGTTAATTAGTTAATCATTTTGGTAGAGTGGTCAAAGTGAAACTCAAATAGACTTTTTAACAATATAAATTGACGTGTACAATTTTGATCTGGGTTAGCTGGTAGATGAATCTAACTTGTAATGGAAAGTACCTCTTATTCAGTTTCCTTTTTTGAAAAAAGCAACTGGTGTCAAGGTTAATGGAAAATTCTTATAATTATGGCTAATGGAAATTTCCTTAAAGTACAGTCCTGCTGTTTGAGAAACTGATTTTACCCTTATTCTGTCTCACGTAATTCTTTTGTGAATTGTAAATTTAACCAGTTAAAAATCTCCATATTCTGGGTATGTTTAGATGATACAATCTTTGATTGAAATTAGTAGGATTGAATTCCATAATATTCTCCTTCCTTTGTATTTTCTTTATTGCTTTTTAAAAAGATTCTAGTCATTACTATGTAATGATGTTCTTTAAACTCGTTTTAAATACTTTATACCATGATTACCTTGCTGTCAAAGTTTTATTAAAGGCATACATACATTGGCTATTTTGTTACAAGACTGATTCTGTTTTAGTAAAATTACAGTTCTCTGTATGCTCCTTTTTCTTAAAGGACTAGCAATGTGCTTAATGTTCAAGTACCACTATTTCTGAAATGAGGTGTCATAAGAAATAAAATGTCACTAACTCAAGGAAGTTACTGGTCTGTTAGGGAAATATTCACTCAGACTGCCCTATCACACACCAATTACCTTTTCTTACCCCCACTGCCGCATCTGCTTCTTTCACTTCAGCTAAGCCCATTGCCCTTTTCATCCTGCCCTGCTTTCTTCATTTGCATGTTTTTCTATGATATCTCATGTGTCTGAAACAGTTTCTCACTTTTATGCTGCCAAATGTACCCTCTATTTTTGTGAAAAATTAGCTTAAAATGTCATTAAAGAGAGTACCATTTTTAGGTATCTGGGCAAGACTTGATATATTTTGAGAGCTCTTACTAATGTCCTTTTATATATACTATTTTTCGAGTGTGTGTATGTGTGTGTGTGTATGTATGGTATTTACTTTAGAAAATTTGAACGGTAGTTCAGAAAATATATACACCAAAAGATATAAGATGACTTAAGGCCACAGGAATTCTTAGACTAAAATGTTACTTATACTAAAATGTTACTTAATATGCAATATTTTATTTTTTATGTTACTTTATCATTTTAATTGTTTTATGATTTTTTTTATTTTCAATATTTTTTGTTTGTTTGTTTTCTTCCCATTTGAACTGTCTTTATTCTAGGGAGAAGGGATAGCACATGGATATTCGTGGTCATGAGAGAGACAAGCATATTTAAGATGCAGCATAATGTCTCATGAAATGCTGTAAGTAGCTGTAGAGACAGTGAGAAAGGCCTGTGGGGTTAGGAATTTAAATATTATTGTATAAACAGGGAACCTGTTGTTAAGAGATTTAAGCAAAGAAATTACATAATTCAATTTGGGAGAAACTATTAATCATAATACAACTGCTGTTCATCATTTCAACAGTAACTTTCACTTCTCTCCTCATACAAACTCCCTTTTCTGACAAAACTGGTTTTATCACCAGGTTTATGTTTGCATCATATATACCTTAATTTTGCCATTCTTTATCCATAAGAAGACATTTATTGTTATTCAAATATTAAAAGGCCAATGACCACCCACATCCCCTCGAGCTACATTAACCAGTGGTTATCTTCTCTCCATTGTCTGAGCTCTTATAGAATTTTACTCAACGGACACAAGAGGGAATGGATTCTTTTTAAACTCCACCCCACCCCCTGGCCCCTTTCCTGAATGGAAGCCTTTGGAAATCAGATCTTGTGACCACTAGGCCCTGCAAATGGAACCTGCTGACTACCTCCCTCCTCTTATCAACCAGACAGTTTTATTTTGGAATGTAATACATTGTTCAGCAATATCATGAATTTTAAATTGATAAATATTATTACCTCCTGAAGAGTATTTTCACTTTCATGGATAAATATAATTTTGTACAGCTATAATATTCCTCTTTAGGAGACATACTTTTGTTTAGACTAACTTTTATCTCATCCGTACCTCCCATCATTCTTCAAAAATACTTCCCATCACTTGGGAACTCTTCCCTGTGGTGCTTTTGAATCTTTGGTCATAGCTTACTCTCTAGGAAACGCCTAGGAAGCTCTTGAGTTACTTAGGTTTTCTCTGCTGCAACACATTTGCCCTTCCAAGGGACCATATTGAACAGAGTTTAAGGTGACTTCACATTCCTTATTTAAATATGTGTCCCTTAATTGGTCCACAGGAAAATCTTACATTCCCTTTCCCCTGACAAATTCTAGGAATACAGGCTAGTTGTTGTACAGTTGCATCTCTTTTAGCTCATCTTTTAGCAAGATACAACTCAGACCTTTTCGATATATCAAGCAGAGTGGGACGCTGTATATGGTGCACCAACCTCCAAAAGAGAAAATAAGATTGCAAGGAACACATATAAAGTGCTCTGAGGGGTCCCTTTTAAAAGCTGTCTCTTGGGATCTGGGATGACAGTGGGACTCATATAATCCCAGAAGCATGCTCCAAAGAAACTACGTCATAATCTCCAGTACCCCTAACTTTTTGTTAACATTTTGTTTCCATATTGGAGTGAAGGGTGTAAGAGTTCCCTAGCAGATTTTTGTCATCTACTTGAACATTTCTGTAAGGGGAAAATTTATTTTTGTGATTTATCTCAATGCCCCTTAAGGTCTCACCCAAAATGTATATTTTAATATTCTGTTGCATTAATAATATCTATATTGAATTTTAATTATGGACAGTTAGTATATGAAAATGCATTATTTAAAAACCCTTAAATTTCATACAACTGTTTTTTTTTCTGGATTTTGTCAGTAACATGTAATTTTTTAATATAGCAGCAGGTTTTAGTCCAGATCTTCCAAGAAACAGTTGCCAAGATGTGATTAAACATGCATGGATTTGATTAGGTGAAATAATTGTGGGAGATAGTATGGAGGGGATTGAAGAGGACTGCAGAGCCATAAGAAGCAATAGAAGTCAAGCCATAAATTGGGGAGAGAAGAAAGAAAGGTTGAGTAGGAGCATCATAGAGTGCCTTGCAGACTAAGAAAGCTTCCACAAACCCATCTGGAGTCTTCCTGTCTCTCAGGAAGGGG
Organism: Theropithecus gelada; assembly: GCF_003255815.1. Lineage (NCBI taxonomy): Eukaryota > Metazoa > Chordata > Mammalia > Primates > Cercopithecidae > Theropithecus > Theropithecus gelada. The sequence continues at coordinate 125,725,027 of NC_037668.1, read as the reverse complement.
CCTGCTTAGTATCTCTGCCCTGCTCAGTCATTGGCTAAGCCACAGGAAGCATAGCTGCAATAAAAATGCAGGTGTGGATTCATTCGCAGCACAGCAGCTGGGGTCCTTGCTCAGTTATACTCCTGGTAGTTGGAGTTAGTTATGTGAGATTGCCACAAGGATATTTGGATCTTTTACAATACTCAGCATAAGGTAGGCAGCCACTTAGTATATGGTTTTTAAATGGGGAGAATAAACAAACATTGGCGTGATTTTTGGACATCTCCTGTTGATCAATATAAAGAGAAATATTATTGTATAGACAACAGAGATCCACAGGTAAATAAAATGTATACAAATGTTATCTTATTAAGTATTATAATATGAAAAGAGAAAAACAAGCTTGCATGCAGAAAGCTGGGGAGGCACAATATGCTCTTAAGTTTTAAATTATGGTTTTCACAGTGAATCATACTAGTTATTATTGAAATGTTACAGTTGTCTCCCTTTGTTTTGAGAAAAGTGTTGAGGGTAACCTCTTTTGTAAGTAATTTGACTGTTAATAAATTAGTAAACTTACCTAAACTTCCACATGTTCAACTACAAAATAGACCATAATACCTGCTCTGCCTTTTTACAATATTCTAGGGAGGCTTAGATTGAATTTTTTTTTAAAAAGTAAAGATATTAAAATGATTCATAACATATAAAACACCCTGTCAATAAAACTTACATTTCTTATTACCATAATCTGTATGCCAGACTAAAGCATTAATGGTTATATAATCAGTTATTAAAGGGTAAAAAGTCGCTTCCCATCTCCACTGGTACCACCCACATCACGGCACCCATCATTTCTCACAGAATACTATACCAGCTTCCTAAAAGAGTCTTTCTGCTTCTACTCTTATCCTAAATTTCAGCCTCTGCACCACAGCCAGAGTGGTCTTTGACATCTTACATCAGATCATGGTTCTTTGCTTAAAACATTTCAATGACTTCTCTTAACCCTTGAAATAAAATCCAGAATCTTTGTACAAATCATGTCATCAAACAGCTCCCGCCTGTCTCTCAGTCATCATCTCATTCTACTTTACCTTGTACCAATAAGGCCACAGTGGACTTCTCTACATTCCCCCAACCTCTGGCCTTTCGATAACTGTTCTTGCTGGTAATATTCAGGCCCTTACATTCAAAAAGAAGAAAAAGACAATTGCTGCTAATGACAAAGTTTAGGTAATGCAGAAATAATTCTGTTGTCATAGTGGTTTTATACTTATGGAAGTTTATCAGGTGTTAGAAAATGTACATGGCAGTTATCCAATTAAACTATGAAGGAGTGGTCACAAATTCTTCCTTCCTGTTCTTTTTGGTTAACAGAAGATCTTATGACTTTTAAATTATTCAATAAAATTTATCCTCTTCTGTAATATTTCTGAAAAGAAAAGTGATACCGGATCATTCTTTGTTACAGTTGCTGGGATCTCATTAGTTACAAGTCATGAAATCTGGAGATAATGGAAAGTATTTTATATGGGTCAGAAATTGCATTACAAAGAGCAGTGGGTATTATATGACATATACATAACCTTAGAGGAATACATTTGTAAACATGCTTTTCCATGTAAAATTAATGTGTTAATTTAAATGTTAAAATCATGTAACGCACATAAAATGTTAACGTAATCGTTAAAATGCTGAGGTGTGATTTCTTCGTAGCTGAGACAAAGAAAACTAAAAAATGCTTCCCTACCCCAGAGCACTTTTTATCAGTATTTGTAGGATTTGTGTCTACAACTGCTATTAACATGAGTAAGATTTCTTTTTTTGAGACAGGTTCTCATACTGTCATCTAGACTGGAGTGTAGATTCACCGTGTCCTTGAACTCTTGAGCTCAAGCGATCCTCCTGTCTCAGCCTCCCCAGTAGCTAGGACTATAGGTGTGTGCTACGACACCTGGCTAATGTGTTTTTGTTTGGTTTTGTTTTTAAAGACAAGGTGTTGTTATGTTGCCCAGGCTGGTCTTAAACTTCTGGGCTCAAGTGATCCTCCTGTGTCGACCTTCCAGAGTTCTGGGATTATAAGTGTGAGTCATTGCACCAAGCTGCATTAATGATATTTAATTGAGTAGATCTCTGACACACTGATTGAAAATTTACTCAAGTTACTATAGGCATAGCCAATCATGGGGTATAATTCATAGTAAATTTAAAGTGTTTTACATTAAAACATGAAATAGAACATATTAAGAAGTTGGCTCTATAACCATTTTGGAGCAAATATTAAAGTATTTTTAATGTTGGACTTCTGGTATTAAAGACAAGTTTATAAACAGCTCAATAATTGGACAGGGTCCATATTGATTTTTTTCCTTTGTTATATTACCCACTTCTCCGTCCAGAACTATGTTGTACAGGGTTTGAGAGTGCTAGAAACGTGGTCGCTGTTGTGTATTGGAATGTTGGAATGTGCAAAGACTGAAAGGCTGTCACAGCAGTCAATAAGATCTGAGAGGTGTTGACTAATTGCCTGCTAATTACACAGTAAATTGTCTAATTAAGCTGATGGTTAATTAGGGTACGCTTGCACAGCAGTCTTGTGGAATTTGTGTCTGATGTCTGGGAAGCAGCTTGTATAATTGGCAAACTGGTAAGGACTGGCAGAGAACATAACTGGAAAACTCCCTGCCAGTGGATGACAGAATACGGATTTAGTGGAAACAAAAGGGTTGTCATTTTTGTACTGAAGGTTTTGTTTCAGTTCTGCAGCTATTCTGCAGTGAGCAATTGAGAAATACATCTGAAGCCTGAATTACGTGAGTAAAAGAAGGCTTAAAATGTGCGTCAGAATGTAAAATATGCTGCTTGCATGGCATGTATCACCTCTGATACACTATCTCACATTATATTAATCTACACATTGTGTACTTCTACAGTTCCTCCTTTTAACATATATATTTGGCAAAAAATTTAAAAAGGATAATCCCATGCATCTAAAACAATGCCTCTCTTGTGAAAATATAAGATAACAACATGACTGATTAGAAGACATTTGCAATAAGAGCTTTGAGTTCATTATTTAATTATTAATTTATATATCACTGTGAATCATAAAAATATTAGACATGATACAAATATAAGTTTGGATGATATTTTGACTAAATAAAATTGTAATGAGAGCATTTTATGCAGTTTTGTCATGCAAGTGGATTTTGCTTATAGTTTAAGATGTAAGAACAAAATATTTCAATACATAATTAAATGTATTTGATTTCTTTGTGGATGTGAGTGGTGTTTGATGAATTACCTGTAAAACTTGAGTGCCTTTAAAAATAAAAAGCCTAGAAGTTTGTTTTGTTGTTTTGGTTGTTCTTTGTAGCTGAAGAAGTTTAACTTTTCATTTCAATAAATCACCTATGGCTGAAATACTGACAAATAAATTAAACAAATCCATTGGAGAATATAGGTCCTTTATAGATGATGTTAGGTACATCACATTGCCTCTTCATAAGAGACCTGAATGTAAATGATTGCCTCTATTACCATTTGCCAGTCAGATTCTATCATATTTTGAGTATTTTGAAATAAGATTTTGAATAGAACATTAGGTTGCAGTTGTAACAAAGGACCACAAGTTCACGATGACCCTTGGATTGATTTACACTTTTGTGTAAATAAAACATGAAAAACTTTTCAGCATTTCCAAACTAGATTACTAAATAAAAATTGTATTTGTAATGAGATAAGAAGGCCTAAATTAAATTATAGTATCAAAAATTGTCATGACTTTCTTATTAAATAAAATGTATGTCTGTATGTGATTAGATAGATATGGATTTTTTTTGTTCCCCCTGTTCTCCGAGGAGAATTTGAAGTTGTATATATACTATATATGTTTTTAGATAGAGAGAAATACACATTATGCAGTCTCTAAAATGTCTTTGCCTTAGCTTTAATCTTGGAGATATATGCATATTAAATGAAAGTATTTACTGTTTTAACACAAAAGGTGTTTTTCAATGTTTTAAAATACTAGTTCTCAGACATAAAAATGGATGTAAAATAAAAATATTTATTTCAAGAATGTAGAAAAATTATATTCATTCCATTTGATGTATAGGTTACAAAGTCTTGGAAGACTTTATAAACAAAGTGTTCAAGATAGCAGAAAAATGAATTTACTAAATTTACCAAAGGAATACAAGGCTAAACACTGAAATTGTTTATTTAAAGATATATCTCCTGAGGAAGAAAAATCAGATAGAGGTCAGTGCTGTAATTCCAACCCATCTATATTTTGATCCACTCAACTTTCCATCTTAGGCCTCTTGAAAATAATTTTTAAAGTTATTTATTATAAGTAATAAAGGTCTACATACAAGAAATATCAAGTAGATCTATCACTGAAATTAAGGTCTTAGAGAATAACTTTTATAAATCATAACTTGTAAGAAAAGTTATTTCTTTATGTTTACAAATAAATTTCAGTGTTATTTTCTATTAAATTTTAATCTATTTCAATACATTGTACATTCAATATCACTAAGAATAAACTTCTAATGTTCTAATCACATAAAATGTTAAATATTTGAGGTGATGGATATGTTTGAGGTGATGGATATGTTAAATAGTTTAATTTAATCTTTCTGTGTATTGTATTCAAAAGTCATAACACCACTTTGTATACCATAAATATATGCAACTATAATTTGTCAATATATAAAAAATGTAAAATAATTTTTTAAATGTAGCTGGCTTCCATTAATATATAGCCACCACAAGAGTGAATTCTGTATATCATGATTTTATGCAATCATCTGTTGAGAACTTCATGTAATACTTTACTTTGTCTTTTAAATAAGCACACACACACAGAGAGAGAGAGAGAAAGAGAGAGGCAAAGTACTGCGTGTGTATATTTAGTGTAAAGATAGTTTCTCTTTTAATCCCTTGGAAAACTTTATCCATATAATTTAAAAATTTCAGAATAAGAAAATATAATATTTAGTGTTCTTAACCATCAACTTCATCTCCAGAATTATTTGTTTTTATAGTTTATGTATAAAAGCCATTCTTTAAAGTCCAGAATTTTTTGTTTTTATAATTTACGTATAAAATCCATTCTTTAAAGTGTACCCTTTCATGGTTTTTAGTATATTCACAAATGTGTAACCATCAACACTATCTAACTTCAAAACATTTCTATCACCCTAAGAAAGAAACTCCAGGCCGGGCGCGGTGGCTCACGCCTGTAATCCCAGCATTCTGGGGGGCCGAGACGGGTGGATCACAAGGTCAGGAAATCAAGACCATCCTGGCTAACACGGTGAAACCCCGTCTCTACTAAAAATACAAAAAAAAAAAAAAAAAAAAAATTAGGCGGTCGTGGTGGTGGAGGCCTGTAGTCCCAGCTGCTCCTCGGGAGGCTGAGGCAAGAGAATGGTGTGAACTCAGGAGGCAGAGCTTGCAGTGAGCGGAGATGCGCCGCTGCACTCCAGCCTGGGCGACAGAGGGAGACTTCCTCTCAAAAAAAAAAAAAAAAAAAAAGAAACTCCATATCCTTTAGCAGTTACTCCCCATTCCCCACATCCCGCAGCCTAATGTATTTTCTATCTCTATGGATTTACCTATTGTGTACAATTGATATAAACAAAATCATACAATATATGACTTTAGTGTCTGGTTTCTTTTATGTATTTAGTATAATATTTCAGGGTATACCTGTGTTGTAGCATTTATCAATGTAATGCTTCATTTCTTTCTGTGGATATACCACTTTTGTTTATCCATTCATTAGTTACTAACTCTTTGTGGGGTATTTTTCTACTTTTACCTATTATAAATATTTCTTCATATGTAAGTTTTTGAGTGGAGATATATCTATATATATATCTCTATCTTTGGAACATACTTAGGAGTGGAGTTTCTGGGTAATGTGGTAACTCTATTTTTAAATTTTTGGGAATTGCTAAACTTTTCCAAAGCAGCTGCCCCAATTTACATTCTCACCAGCAATGTATGATATTTCCAGTTTTTTCACATACTTGCCAGCATTGTTGTTCATCTTTTTTATCATAACCTTCATAGTGGGTATGAAGTTGTTTCCCCTTATGATATTGACTCCTAGTGTTATTGATAACTAGAAAAAGTAAAAATATGAAGCCCTAATAATTTCCTTAATATTCTTATTAACAATCATTGTGACAACTGGTTAATGTAATTGACAGTTAAAGTAGTTGCCACTTTCCATCTTCTTTTCCCTTGTTCAGAAAGTGTGGTCATCAGGGGCAGTTTGACCCAGTTCTATTGGAAGCATGGTGTAATAGCAAATCTAAAAATAGAGTTTTGGAGGTACAGACAACTTCCGAAGAATAGCTAGTTATATAGGTTCTTTGCCTTTGGAGGAAAGTGTTACAGGATCATCTATATTCAATGAGTAGTCTCTTACTGTTTATATATGTTTCAAAGGAATAAATAAATATTCCCAGCTAAATTTTGAGCAAAACATACAGAATTAGAAGCCAAAAGGAAAGCATTTAATATACTGTAGCTGGCAAGGAGAAAGATTATTATTCTAGGAGTCCAAATCAATTGTTGTTCCCTGCTCACTTCTGCCCTGCTTGGTAATTTTATCATTCTAGATATAATAGCACAGACTGTGAGTGTTAAAAAAAGACTTGCCTCAGATCTAGCTTGAGTCTAAGAGCTTTCATTTACAGATAATGAAAACTAGTCTTTAATTAAAAGATTTGTTCAAATTCATTTGGATGGCAATAGGGTGCTCTTAACATACTTGGCCCTCTTAGCATTGTATTTTTTATAGTATTTTATATTCCGTGTAGTTTGTTTGTTTGTTTTTATGGATCATACATTGTATAACGATAAGATACAATCCTGGTTCTCAGAGAACCTAAAATCTAGATGTGATATGCATGAGAAAACATGCTATGAGAGAATTAGAAACGAAGAGCTATAAAATTACAGAGGAAGCACCAAACCAAACTAGAGCAAGGGATGCCATCGGAAAAAAGATAATACCAAACAGCTGCCCTGCATGCATAGTGCCTGTCCAAGGAATAGAGAATACATTATGGATGAATAACATGACCGAAGTCAGGGAGAAAAAGAAAGCCCAGTAAAAATGAGTGTTTACTTTCACTGGAAGGATGATGCAGTGAGAATAAGAGTTAGAATGGAACCACATAATAAACGCTCTTGTTTGTTCACCAAAGAGAGTTTGAACTTTATTTTAAAGGATAAAGAACTACATGCAAAGAAGGATAAGACAGGTTTGGATGTGCATTTTAGAGAGGATTCTCTGATAATAGTGTAGAAAATAGTCACAAGAGTGACAACAGATGAACGTGTTCATTGCACAAGTAACTGATAGCCAACTACTGTATTTCTAGGCAGTGTGCTTGGGTGTGGAGGATAGAGTGGAGAGGAATATAAGGCCCTGTATTCATGGAGATTGCAGTGAAATACAGTAGGGAAGAAAACATACTGGTTCAAAGTTGTATCTAGAGCAAAGTGAACCTATTTGACATGTATAAAAGAGAGTAAAGTAGTAGTCCTGGTGACTGACTGCGTGAGGCCAGATATGAGAAGAGAGAAGTTAGGAAAAACTCTGGTATCTCTGACTTGCCAGCTGTTTATTGTTGTTTTGCAAAGGAAGTGAACATAAGATGAGAAAAACGTGGTTACTATATTCTGTGCAGTCACTGAAGCAGGACTTTTCAATATCAAAATAAAACTGTCAATAAGTACTTTTATTCTGCAACTATAATGATGTCAAATATTTGGAAAGAAAAAGTCATCCTAATAAAGGAACTGCAGTTATTAAAATTGATCTGAAAATGTTAATAATTTTTCAGATGTGATATAGGTACTACTGCAGAGTTCTAAATTTAAAATTCAATTTAATTATTCTAAAATTAGATCTAAAACTAACATAGAAAGGGGAAAAGTTAAATAACAGAATGGGATGTTAAATCAATGTGATTAATTAACTTGATATAAATAACTTGAGTATTGCTATGTTTATCTGTAAATCATTTATCATGCTACCAGCTGTAAAAGAAAATCTGAATCATAATGATAATGATGTGTGTCATCCTCCTACCCAGCAGAGGTGTCATCGCAAATTGTTAACGAACTGTCTTACAGCACTTCACAGATTCAAATGCTAATGTAATAATAATATAATCAATAACAATAAAATCAACACTGTAACAAATCATTTTGATGTGGCTTGGAAAGAGAAATTTATTAAAACATTGAGTTCACATGAATAAAGTTGAAAAACAATGATTTACCCTTTTATGTCTGTATTTACATTTTGACTTTTGACTTTCAATGAAGGGAAGAGGGAGCACAGAGAAAGGACCCTGCCTGAAACTCTTAAAAGTCTGATTTCTGTAGTCTTTCTGGACATTACAGACATTAATGTACTTATTTTCATCCAACTTTATCTCCCCAAAGTATGTTTTGACGTCTCTCTCTTGCCTATCTGTAGGAGAAAGGCCATAAATCTTAGGGTGCCTACAATGCCCTCTCCCATCTTAACTTTCTCTTAGTCTTAATTCCTCCCACCAACCTCTTCCCATAAAGGAGATACAATAACAGAAGCCTTAACGTGTTTAAAATATGTGTCCCTTTGGAACCTGATAAAATTTTGCAGACTTCACATGATGTTTTTATTATTCAGTCCACAAACTATGCTTGTGCACATGGATGTGCAGACCACTCACTACTGAAGGTAAAGCTGCCTGTGGGTGCCATGCACAGTCTCTGAAGATGGCTTGTGCTTTTCTGCCCCAGCACTTGTGCATGCAACATGCTCGTATCTGAAGAGCTCTGCCCAGTATCTTGCCTTTTGAGAATACAGTTCATCCTCAGGAGCCAGCTTAGACGTGACCCACCCTGGAAGCTTTCTTTTATCTTAAAAGTGTGTGTGTGTGTGTGTTTTCTTTTTTGAGACAAACTTCCACTCTGTCGTCCAGGCTGGAGTGCAGTTGCATGACTACAGGTCACTGCAGCCTTATCTCCTGGGCTCAAGAGATCCACCCGCCTCAGCCTCCTGAGTAGCTGAAACTACAGGGGTGTGACACTATGCCTGGCTAATTTTTGTATTTTTCATACAGTTGGGGTCTTGCCATGTTGCCCAGGCTTAAAGTTGTGTTCTTATAAACTGTTGGAGTCCTAGAACCACCTGTGTTAAGAGGAAAAAGACAGAAATTGCAATGAAATTCCAAAACTGCCACTAACACACTCTGAAGCCTTTTAAAATGAGATAGGTGAACCAGCTATCAGTCAGCTCTTTTCAATTCTGTCATGCTGAATTTTAATTCATGTTTTTAAGCTGAGCATGGTGGCACATGCCTGTAGTCCCAGCTAATTGGAAGGCTAAGATAGAAAGATCACTTGAGCCCAGAAGTTCGAGAATGCAGTGAGCTATGATCGCACCACTGCACTCCAACCTGGGCAACAGCAAGACCCTATCTTTAAAACAAAAAAATTTAAACCATTTTAATTTTTTTTAGAGTTATCTGTATACCAGATCAATTTTCCTCTGTGAAACTAACATTGGGTATTTATTGTGTATATATTATATGTCAAGCATTCTGAAAGCCATATAATTTACATTTTCTCTTTTACTGTTAGCAACTCACTGTGGTAGATGTCATAATCTCCACTGCATGGATAAACTGAGCTTTAATAATTTCTAATTCCTCTGTTCTATCTGTCCCTACAGTCATATCTCAGTTCCTTGAACACAGCAGATGCTCAACAAAGACTGAATTGCCCTCTTCTGTCTTGTTAGAGTATTTTGCTTCCAGAGGGAAACATGATGTGATTTATCACATGATAGAAATTGATCAATAATATTTTGGTGCTATCATTTTGCTGCAGGTAGAATTTAGTTTTCTGTAGGTTTTTAGGAAAGAAATGAGAAACTTGTTAAAAGGTTTGCTATGGGCCTCTTTTTAATTACATTATTTTAGGGGACCAGCTTTCTCCCTTATGAGTCCCATAGCTCATGGGACCATGTTTGGCTATTTATTGGCAATCATTGTTTTGTTTTCTCCACCTCCCTAGTCTTCCCTCCAGTAAGATGTTTTACATCCCATGAATCATAATTCCCAGTTCTTGGATGAAAATTACTCCCCCTGACATTAACCAAGTTTACTAGCAAGATCCTATATTAGGCAGAGCAAATTCAAAGCCAGGAACCCTACAGAGAAGGCAATGACCCTGATCTCAGACCTTTACTTCTTAAATCTTTAAAGACTACAAATAAATTTCAAAGGCAATGAAAAAGTTTTTTCTGAGTTGAACTCCTCTGGGCTCTGGATTTCCATGGCTTCCTCCATGGCTTATGTTTTAGTACAGTGGTATGAATATGAAAACCATTAGTACTAGGGGATTATCCTCTCTCCAGTGCTCTCTGCAATATTTTAAAGGTGTCCCAACATTATAGATTGCACTGAAATAATACAGCCTACTTGGTATTACATTCTGTATTCATATTTACTATAAAATGTCTTGCTACAGCATATTCCTTAACTTCCTATAGAGAAGGATGTAATGTACAACAGAGAAGTGCATTTTTTAGAAACACTGAAATGAAAGTTGTTGATTTTAAAAGACATCTTGTCACAGATGAGTGAGGGAGAAAGAGATCAAACCAGCAAGTCTAGCCAATCCAACGTTTCATTCATGCATCTCTTCGGCTTAGTGCTTTCCCCTTCGGTATCATTAGCATTTTCATTTCGAAAAATGACAGTCTGCAGTGGAAGCAGTAAAAATGTTCAACCTGTGGTTTAAATTATTGATTTTTTAGAATATTGAAGCAGTATTTCAAATGGATTTTGTTAGAGATACTTCTGGGTGGGGGGTTTCAGAGGTAATTTGATACCCAAAAGCCTGTGTATTTCAAAGAGTTTCCATTTTTTTGAATTTCTTTAGACTCTGGATGATTGGATAAAAATGTTTATTATCTTCAGGATTGTAAGTAGCAGATCATTGCTGCTTGAACTTGAAACATATTTGCAGACTGTGCTCTTCATGATTTATCGGGCATGCTCATTCGGTGATCAACTGGCAAAATAAATCTTCATTTTGAAACAAAAGCATTTTAAAATAATGGAAAAGATACTATGATTTGCATACATAGAAGGTCAGTAGTCCAATTGATAGCTAGTTTAATGTAATAAAGCATGCAAGGTGTGGTTCTATAAAAATGGATTTTAATGAAGCTCCTCAAATTGTGTTATGCTAATAGGGAGTAGAGTGTGGCCACAGAGATTTTCCTTGAAGTCATTTTAAGTCTCTCGCCACAGTCAATACTTACATATGAACAGAAAATGTTTTGACAAGGAGCAGGAGTACTGACTGCTGTGTGTGTGCTGTGCAGGTAGTTTGATATTCGCAGCATGTTTCTCCTTATGGAAAAAAGCTACTTAAAAAAATTACATTATATCAAAATGCCTTGATCTGCAATCATTCCACAAGTCCAAGCCCTATTGAAGTCAATGAGGGTTTGGAGTGCAAATTTATGAGTGTATCGAGCTTAATACGTGGAGAGTTGCATTATATTTTGTAATGTCAAATATCACATAGCAATGGGATGACACAAATTTGAAATAAAACCTGATATCCCCCTTCGACAAGTGGAAATGAATTAAAAATACAGTATCAGAAGAGATCTTTTTGAGGCATTGAAACATAAAAGGGAAACCTGCCACAGAATACATGAGATGTATCCATAATAAACCCTGTAACATTTAAACCAACTTGTAAATGCCTTTCCAATGGCAGTGCTACCATGAAAGTTGGTTGGAGAATTGACTGAATTTGCTACAATTGGGGAAAAACATGTTTAATATGATTTTGCAAAACTGTAAGATCAAATCTTTTTGTAAAGCAACCCCCTTTTCATCTAAAAACTTTAATAGACAACATGACTAAAATAGTTTTAACGGCCTTTAGAGATGGAAGTTTTAAATATTTTCATATTGTTTATATTGTTATTTGTTGAAATTATAGTTAATATAACGGAGGCCCAGAGAATTAAGTAAACTATTCAGCATCATTCAGCTATTAAATATACTAATAATTAGTAATAATAAGCATACTAGTAGTATATTATAATGTACTATTAATAATATAATTCTTCCTTGGTTTTTGTAATTCCAGAGCCAATGCTTTTCTACTACACAACTCTGTCTTCTCTTTTACATTAAAGATGTCACTTAAAATTGGCCTCAAAAGCAGCTTATAAAAGAAAGTGAAGACATGGAAAAGCAGTGAGCCCTCACGGTTACACAGTGTATACAAAATTTAGTTATTTTTCAGTTTCAAGGGTGAAGCCACTCCTATCTGCTCCCTTCCTCCATCCATCAGGTGCTTCCCTGATTTAAAACTATTTCTGTGTACTTATGTCCCAGGCACCATGCAGGAATTAACTCACCAAACCTCTGCAACAAATCTATGCAATATATATTCTATTCGTATTATTATCATATCTTATTATATTATTAGTGGTATAAAATATGCTAATAGTAATAATATAATTATATATAATATACTACAAATAATATATATTTTAGTATATAGTATCTATATTATTAAATAATATATCATTAGGTTAATACATTATGTATTAACAAATTTTTACATATTTATATATTATATATATATTTTTAAGTCATTAGATCATTTTATGAGAGATGGAAATACAATTGCAAATTTTAATCTTAGAGGTATATGCAGAATTTTATATGCAATGTATATATTCACTATTTAGTTACATCTTTTAAATACTAAGAAAAATAGCAAATCACCTGCTTACTGAAGAAGAGCAAATATAGGAAAATAAGTGTTTAGTGAAAGGTCTAGCCATCTTCTAAGCTTGAAAATCAAGTGTTTTTTTTTTTTTTTTTTTTTTTTAGCATTACATTTCAAGGCAATAGTATTACAAAGTCTGAATCTGAATCTGAATTTATTCAGAGAAGAAATTAAATTGAGGAATTCCACTTGATTGCAGATATTAAACAGTTGTTGGCAGTAGACTTTTCCACTCATGTTATGCTTCTTGAAACTGTACACCTAAGTTCACCTTCTGGTGGGGGCCCAGATGTAGCAATTTGCTTTTCTATTTTTTCTTTTCTTTCTTTTTTATTCCAGAGATTAAACATCCAACATTCCCTGAGATGCATCCTCATTTTGCCTTCTCTCTGCAGCCTCTAAATATAAATAATATATACTATATTATTAATAGTATATTATAATATACTACTAATATGCTAATTATTATAATTACTAATTATTAGTATATTATAATACAATGTACTATTATAGTATAAAATTAGTATGTTATATAATACTTATACAATTATTAGTGCATTATACTAATGTACATAATTGTAATATATAATATGTATTAATAATATATGATAATATAATATACTGTATAATATATAGTACAGTGTAGAATAATTATACGATAATATAATATAGAATATATATAATATAATATATATAATTATATATATTATATATTAATTTATATTAATATATTATATATATTATATATAATATATTTATATTATATATATTATAATTAATTATATATATTATATTATAAATAAATATATTCTGTATTATATTATTGTATAATTATTCTATATTATATTATTAGTAGTATAATAATAAAGGATGAAGGCATGAGACAGAATGATTGTTCTTGATAAAACTGTTAGTGGTATAGCAGATGAGATTTCTACTATAAGGAATTGTCAATATTCAGTGATTTGATGATGACAGTGACAGCTTATGGGGCACTTATTATGTGGCAGGCAGTATTCTAAGCATCTTTCATATACCATTTCATGTAAGTTTTCACAGTAGCACTATGGAGTAGAGGTAGTGTAATTATTAACACTTTACAGGAAGGAAGCTGAGTCACAAAAGTGTTAGTGACTTGTGCAACCAGTAACACATAGTTGTTTATTTGGTGTAATGATGAAAATACTAAATACATTTCTTAACCTCTAGTGAGTACTCAAAAAATATTATAGGTATTAATGTTAAAGAGCAATAATCAAGTATTAATATTCATTGAATGAATAACTAATGAATAAAGCCCACCTCTGCAATTTACTAGCTATGGGACTTTGTGCCAGTTTTATTTAAAATGCTAAGTTTGTTTTCTTATTTGTAAAATTACTATAATCATATAGGAATATTGTAATTTACTGAGTTCATGCATGTGTCAAGTACTCTTGTAGCATGTAACAAAAGTAAAACTTTGGCAAGTACTCAGGGCATAGTAAGTACTCAACAAAGACTATTATTGTTAATGTAGCTTTTCATTCTCATTTTAATAGGACAGGAGTAACCAGGACAATAACCACAGGTTAAGGCTGTGGTGTGTTCTGCTGTAAGTGTACCATGTGTATTGTCTACCACAAATATTGATGTTGATAAAATTTGCCAATCTTATGAAAATTTTCCAGTATTACTTTTATTCCTTTGTGTATTTAGATCTAGACAGTGTATATTTAGGTCTAGACAGTTTTATCACATGTAGTGATAATGAAGATGGAACCCTCTAGGAGTATTGTATATAGGTGAGCATGACTGGTCAACATTTTCCTACCTTTGCTGTGCTAAATTCATCCATTCTTTAGATTTGAGCTTTTTGCCCTAGGTTCAAGGTAGGAACATAAGCTCAGGTTTTAAACCTGGTGTGCTTGCTTAGTGTAGCACATACCAAAAATTCTGTGGTTCCCTGAAAATATATTTTTCCTCACAACGATTACTCTTAAAAGCAGGATTCCTGATATCAGTGAGTGTAAATAGTTTAACAAAGCTATGGGTTGTCTCTTCAGCTACATTTTTTGTAGTCAAACAGTGGTGAGGATGCAGGTCAGGCAAGACACCAAATTGTGGCTCAGCCTGGGAGGGTTCTTGGCTTTGCCTGGGGAAGAATTCAAGAGCAAGCCAGAGGTGTTAGCAACTTTTCCTGAAGCAGCAGTGTACAGCAGCAGCAGAGGTACAGCTCGTTGTGGAGCAGGGCTACCCCATAGGCAGTGCCCAGAGCAGCAGCTGAGAGGCAGTTCTGCAGTCATGTTTATACCCACTTTTGACTACATGCAAATTAAGTGGCAGATGATGCAGAAATTTCCGAGAAAAGGGTGGTAACTCCTGGATTGTCGGGTTGTTGCCATGGAAAGGGGCGGTAACATTTGGCTGTTACTATGGAAATGGTAAACTGACATGGCACACTGGCCGACATGTCTTGTCTTATGGAAAGCTGCTTCTGCCCTGGCCCTGTTTTAGCTAGGTCTCAATTTGGTCTGGTGTCTGAACCCTGCCTCCAGAGTTGAGTCCTGCCTCCTACCTCAGTGTTACCTAGTTATAGCCATGATTTTTCTGACTTTGCACTTGTAGGTTCACGGTACTTTGAGGTTAGCTTATGAAGTACAGATTAAATTTAGAAGAGCACAAATATTGGATTGGATTGATATGACTTGCCAATCTCATGAAGATTTCCTTGTTTTACTTTTATTGCTTTGTGTATGTGTGTGTGTATATATAATTGTATTCAGTTTTATCACACGTGTAGGTTCATGTATTTACCACGCAGCCAAGATAAAGAACAGTTCTCTCATCACAAGCAACCCTCACATCACCTTTTGTAGTCACACTTACTTCTGTCCCCTCACTCTCTGCATTCCTAACGCCTGGAAACCATAATCTGTCCTCTATCTCTGAAATTTTCTAGTTTCAAAAATATTATATAAATGGATTTATATCTGTGTAAACTTTTGAAATTGGCTTTTAAAAAAAAATCAGCATCATACCCTTGAGATGCATCCAAGTTTTTGCATATGTCAATAGCTAGTTCCTTTTTTTTGCTGATTTGTATTCCATGGTATGTATATACCACAGATTGCTTAGCCATTCACCTGTTGAAGGATATCTGGGTTATTTTCAGATTTTTGTTACTACAGATAATAAATTGCTATGAAAATTTGTGTACTCCTTTTGTTTGGACATAAGTTGTCATTTCTCTATGATAAATACAAGGGAGTACAATTAATAGGTCATATGGTAAGTATATGTTTAGTTTGATTAAAAAGTGCCAAACTGTTTTTCAGAATGGCTGTGACATTTTATATTCCCACAAGCAATGTATAAGTGATCTAGTTTTTCCACATTCTTGCCAGTGTTTAATGTTGTCACTTGTCAGTATTTTTAAAAATTATTTTAGCTGTTCTCATATGCATGTTATGATATCTCCTTGTGTTTGTTTGTTTGTTTGTTTGTTTGTTTTTGAGATGGAGTCTCACACTGTGCCCAGGCTGGAGTGCAGTGGCAAGATCTTGGCTCACTGCAAGCTCCACCTCCCGGGTTCATGACATTCTCCCGCCTCAGTCTACCGAGTAGCTGGGACTACAGGCCCCCGCCACCACGCCCGGCTAATTTTTTGTATTTTTAGTAGAGATGGGGTTTCACCGTGTTAGCCAAGATAGTCTCGATCTCCTGACCTCGTGATCCACCCGCCTTGGCCTCCTAAAGTGCTGGAATTACAGCCGTGAGCCACTGCACCCAGCCTCATTATGGTTTTAATATGAATTTCTCTAGTGTGTAATGGCATTGAACATCTTTTCACATGCTTATTTGCCATTTGTATATCCTCCTTAGTAAAATTCATCTTTCTCCATATGCTTTTTTTGTTTGTTTAAGTAAATATCCTAGAGGTCACTCATTAATAGAATATGAAGATATTTCTTTGTCTTTGTTTCCACTGATGTATAATTTTCCATTGTGTGGATATACCAAAATACTATAATCAATTATGTATCAAATTGGTCATCTTTAATTTCAGGTGGTTCAATAAATAAATATCCTTGTTTAAGAAAATTAATCAAGTTTTAGCTTTTTATTTCTTAGAAAGTGTGTGAAATAAGACCTAAGCATACAGATAAAATGATTCAAAGATGACTAATCTCCAAAACACCTTATTTTTAATATTTGCATGGCTATTTCTGTTTTATCTTTTTTTTACTCATTAATTAATGCTTGCTATTTTAATAATGCTATTTAGTAACTTTGAAAAATAATCAAGTTGATAACTTAGGGAGAGAAATTCTGTATTTATGTTTAGAAATAGCTTATATAAAGAAGAAAACTTTACTCAATTCTAGGAATTTTCAGTAGCCTAGTGTTTTAAATACTGAGTTATAAATACATGTAATAAATAAGAACAAAAGTAAATGTATTAATGAAAATATCCCAGTGCCTTTGGAGCTTTAGAAATTCTGAATTAATTATAAATTCATATAAAATTTGAATTGGATAGCACTAACAGAGATATACCTTCCCATTCTTTACAGAAACGTTAAATTTAAAGAATTCTAAATTAAAGTGATGTATCTGGGTAATGGATATGGAATGAGTAAAAGTCTCTTAAAACACCAACATCTTATACTGATTTATGTGATATAAATTCTATACTCTCTAACCATAATCTCCATGGCTTAAGTTCTATATTATTTTTCCAATCATTAGAACCATGAAACTTATGAACGATTTGTCATAAAGTTTTGGAGGCCCCAATTTTCTTTTCTTTTCTTTTCTTTTTTTTTTTTTTTTTTAGTTGAGACGGAGTCTCGCGCTGTCGCCCAGGCTGGATGGAGTGCAGTGGCGCGATCTCAGCTCACTGCAAACTCTGCCTCCCGGGTTCACGCCATTCTCCTACCTCAGCCTCCCGAGTAGCTGGGACTACAGGCGCCTGCCACCACGCCCGGCTAATTTTTTTTTGTATTTTAGTAGAGAGAGGGTTTCACCATGTTAGCCAGGATGGTCTTGATCTCCTGACCTCGTGATCCACCCGTCTCAGCCTCCCAAGGTGCTGGGATTACAGGCGTGAGCACCCGACCTGGAGGTCCTAATTTTCAACAACAAAAATGTGTGTCTATTATTTTATACATAATGGAGTATATACAAATGAAAAATTGAGTATTCTCTTCAGCCCTTAAAAACTGCAAAATGGGAAGCCAATGTAATTTATTAATGTACTCAAATAGATTCTGTCCTTACCTATTTTACAAGTCAATCACAACTGCACTGTTATATTATCCATGAACTTAATTTCAAAAACAAGCATTAAAAAAATTATACATTAATTAGTCACTGGATAGACAATAACAACGTTATGATGTGCCTCTTTAAAATTATGAATTGTCACATAATCTGGATATTTGGGGTTGTACATAACTAGTAATATCTTTTAACTAATACATTGTATTAACTTCCTGTTAAACATAGTAGTTTTATCATATTTCACACTTATTCTCCTAATCTCTATTCCATTTCAATATTGCAATATCATTCATTTAAATAATTTTTTTTTAAACTATAGTATATATGCAAACTAACAATGACAGACATACTAGGAGACTGAACATAGTAAAGGATGCCAACAAAATATTAGAAGACAGAAAATGAGTGTACTAATTATAAGTTACTTAGCCGACTGAGGATATCTGAAACTATCTGGGGGCAGCCTTGTACTTGCTTCAAGTCAATATTAGCTGAAGAATTTTGCAGAGGATCAGCAATTATATTCCTGAAAATGAAACTGAAAAATGACCACATGTATTTGCAAATGAACAAAATAAAACTAGAAATCAAAATTAATTTAAAAATACAATGAACTGATTAAATAGCTAAAGAGAAAAGTAGTGATCTGAAGAAAGGAGACATAAAATATGAATAAAATATGAAATGACATGGAAAATACAATGAGAAGTTCTAAAGAAGAGTATGTCAGACTGGGCACAGTGGGTCACATCTGTAATCCTAGCACTTTGGGAGGCTAAGGTGAGTGGATCACCTGAGCTCAGGAGTTCAAGACCAGTCTGGCCAACATGGCAAAACCTCGCCTCTAGTAAAAGTAGAAAAATTAACCAGGCATGATGGTGCACTCTTGTGGTCCCAGCTACTCTGGAGGCGGAGGCATGAAAATTGCTTGAACCCGGGAAGTGGAGGTTGCGATGAGCCAAGATTGATTGCTCCACTGCACTCCAGCCTAAGTAACAGAGCGAGACTCTGTCTAAATAAGTAAATAAATAAACTAGGGTATATGAGAGTTCTAGTAAATAAACAAAATAGGGAAGATCCAATACAAAGAAATTAGCTGAGACTGTCTAGAGATGTTGAAAGACCTAATGTATACATTGAAGAAGCTCAATTAATCTCAAACATTATAAATGAACAGAAACTCCTCATTACACTCATCATAGTGAAATACTAGAAAATCAGAGACAAAGAAAAGACCTTAAAAGTAGCCAGAGAGAAAAGAGATGGCTTAAGGAAATTCCTTGACATAAAGGCAGAGACCATAATAGTCTGACACAAGAAATGAATTCATAGTTACCTGAGTGAATACAGTGAGCAAAAAAATAATAATCAGTACAGAGAAATAGTACAATATACTAACTCCATGAATAAAAATATAATTCTATTAAAAATGACAAATCAAAGAAGAAATATTACAACTGTGACAGTACAAAGTAAATATGTATTTTAAGAGTTGAAAGGGAAAGTTGTGAACATCTTTCAGAAAGAAGAAAAAAATGACAGAACTGAAAATAGGAAAGAAAGAAAAGACAGGAAAAGTAGAGACTGTGAATAATAGCTCCATATCTTTAAAACAGTTGTGCTACATGGAGAAGTCAGAGCCAATAGAGGAGGGAATTTCCAACAATATAAAATGAGAAGATGTCCCTAGAAATGAAGAGCATGGTGGCCACAAGAGCACAATGATACAAGAAAGACCCACACCAATATTTATCATCTTCAGATTTCTAAACATGGATTTCAGAAGATCCTAGAAAATTCTAGAGTGAAAATAAGCAAGCGGTTGATAAAGAAAGGAAAAACCAAAAAAAGCAACACTGGAAGTTAGAACACAATCAATACCTCTGAAAATCTAAGGGAATTTATTTATTTATTTATTTATTTTTTGAGACAGAGTCTCACTCTGTCACCCAGGCTGGAGTGCAGTGGCGCTATCTTGGCTCACTGCAACCTCCACCTCCCCCGGGTTCAAACGATTCTCCTACCTCAGCCTCCTAAGTAGCTGGGATTACTTGTGCAAGCCGCCACACCCAGCTGTTTGTATTTTTAGTAGAGACAGGGTTTTGCCATGTTGGCCAGGCTGGTCTCAAACTCCTGACCTCAGGTGATCTGCCCACCTCGTCCTTCCCAAGTGCTGTGATTACAGGCGTGAGCCACGGGGCTCGGTTGGAATTTATTTTTAATATCAAATTCTGTATCAACCAAAATATCAGTCAGATGTCATGTCTTAGTTCATTCACTTTGTGCTTCTGCAGCAGAATATCTGAGACTTGGTAATGTATAAAGAAGATATTTTTTTTTTTCACAGTTCTGGTGGCTAGGAATTCCAAAATCAAGAAATCACCATCTGCTCTGGTGAGGGCCTCTTTGCTGTGTCCTTACATGGCAGAAGAGAGAAGGGCAGGCAAGCTAGCTAGCCCAATGCTGCTTGAAGCCTCTTTCAGTCTCTTTTATAAGAGCCTTAATCCCATTCACGGGTAAGGGGGACCTGCTGGCCTAATCACTTCTTAAAAGCCACATTTCCTTTTTCTTTTTTTTCTTTTTTTTTAGGTCCAGAATATATGTGCAGGATGTGCAGGTTTGTTACGTAGGTAAACTTGTGCCATGGTGGTTTGTTGCACGTAACAACCCATCACTTAGGTATTAAGCCCAGAATGCTTTAGCTATCTTCCCTAATGTTCTCCCCACCAACCCTGACCCTCCCCCGACAGGACCCAGTCAGTGTCTTCCCCTCCCTGTGTCCATGTGTTCTCATTGTTCAACTTCCAGTTATAAGAAATACTATGACATTGGCAACGCCTGAATTTTGGAAAGGACCGATTCAAACCATAGAAAGTGCAGATAAATGCATTTACTTTCCATGAGCCCTTTCTCAGGAAGCAACTGGAGAGTATGCTCATCTGAAACGAGCAAATAAATGAAGAAAGCCAACACTGGACTGCAACAAAAAGAAATTCTGATAGGATTGCAAAAGAAATTCGAGGCTAAGAATTACGCAGTATACCTTGAGAGCAGTCTGGGATCAGGTAACCAAGAGCTAGAAGGAATTTCTCAGGAAACAGAGGAAACTGCTCAGTTATCTGATAGCTTTGACTTTGTGGAAAGTCAGATTACGAGCCATTTTATGAAGTTACCATGGTCTGTGGGAAGACAGCCTGTGATTTAGGAAAAGCCAAGTAAATGAAAGAACATTTAAGTTGGGGTGAGAGTGAAATGAGAGAGCAGTACAAGAAATGAGATTACAGACTGCTATTTGGTTCTGTTGTGACCAATATTTATATAGCTACAAACATAAAATATAATGAGCTTAGATTTAACTGAAAATGTGTTAAATATTTTAGGAAGTTTGAGGAGAATAAATGTGCTTGAGAGGTTGTATGAAAGAGCTGAAATCTTAGCTTCCATCATAGGGAGTTAGGGGCAAAGGCAGAGGTGGGGTGAGGTGGGGTGGGAGTGCTTTCTCTGTACAAAAGTAACTGGTCTATTCTCAGTATCCACAATCAACACAGAAATGCTGACTGTTCTCTTTAATGGCTACTCATATTATAAAAACTAAATTTGCTGTCTTTGATTCCCAATATAATAATAAAAGTGCTTCCTTATTATCACTAATGAAACTGGCCTGGATGTATCATTTTATCCAAACAAGTTCTTTAGCCATGTGTACCTGAACCTGATTCAGCCCTTACTTGAAGAAAAAAGGTAGAATTTAAGTATATATTTTCTACATTAGCACTCACATGGAAACGGTATCTTTCCTTCAAGTTCTTCATCCTAAATAATCTAATGATGTCAGTCAATACTTATAGAATTGTAGCAATCTTAAACTCTAGTGGAGAAAGAAAAATGCAGGTGTTTATGATGTGACATTGATTTTAGCAGTTCATCCTTAGTGGAAAATGTAATTGAATATGTGTTCAGATGGATAACACCACTTTAAAGGAGGAATAAGACGGTTTAATGCAATGGGAAGAACTGGATACATCCACATATTTAATAACTGTATAGTTCACTGATTGACAGTAAGTCTTTATATCTAGGATTTGTTATATATACCCCTTAGACTCCTCTTTAAATACCAGCACTACACTTGTTCAGTTGTTGTCAAGTTGACACGTAATATGCTTTTTTATAACTTTTAATGTGATAGACCTTTCTTCTTCACTCCCATAGGAGAAGATAATGCGTGTACTTTAGTAAAAGCAATCTAAAAAAAAGATACTTTCAATGCAATGATGGTTTATAATCTACTATCAGTGCATTATATTTTTCTCTAGAAATGTTTGTATATGTGTGTCTAAATATATGTGTGTGTGAATGAACACACATATACAGAGAGAGAGATAGTAGAGATTATAATTTTCTGAAGAACTGGTAATTTAAAATATATATGTTAGGTAAAAATCTATGCCAATGCAGCTATCAGTTATGAAACATTATAACCAAAGGAATCATGACTTTTAAGGAATAGTTTGAATTTTGTCATTTTTAATATTCCAATTTAAAAGTTGTATTAGTATATTTGGTTTTATTTTTCTGTTTATTTTCTCTCATAATATAATGTAAAACGATAAAGAAAAGCCCTTTGGTATTATTAACTCACTTTTTCAATAGCTGTATAATTCTCATAGTATGGATTAGATTCAGTATTATTTACTTAACCATTACTTTCTTGATGTACAATTTTTGTCACTATGAAATGTTCATATTTTATTTCCTATACTGTAATTTCTCTAGAATAGACTCCTATAAGTGGAATTATTCATTTAAAAATATATATGTTTTCAATTTTGAGAGAAACTGAAGATAAATTTCCTATAGTGTCTTAACAGTTCACACACTAAATAATATAAGATAGCATCCCTCCCTGCCTGTACCTCCAACCTCCAGCACTGGATGTTATCAACCTTTTAAAAATCTTTGTCATATTGGCCAAATAATATGTGCAAAAAAAATGGCATCCCATGGTTGTTTCACATGCGCATTTTTCTATTAGTAAAGTTGAGCACCCTCTCAAATCATTACTTATATTTTTCTTCTATGAAACTGTGCAAATCCTTTGACTACATTTCTATTGAATTATTTGCCTCTATCATTTTAAGGAGTACTTTTATACATAGAAGATAGTGATCTTTAACAAATCAGTTTTTCATATTACATTCTCTTTCAGCTTTTTATAATTTTTTTCTTTTTCTTCTTTGAGACGGAGTTTTACTCTTGTCGCCCCAGGCTGGAGTGCAGGGGCGTGATCTCAACTCACTGCAACCTCTGCCTCTCGGGTTCAAGCAATTCTCCTACCTCAGCCTCTCGAGTAGCTGGAATTGCAGGCGCATGCCACCATGCTCAGCTAATTTTGTATTATTAATTAGAGATGGGGTTCCACCATCTTGGCCAGGCTGGTCTCCAACTCCTGACCTCAGGTGATCCGCCTGCCTCGGCCTCCCAAAGTGCTGGGATTACAGGTGTGAGCCACGGTGCCCAGCCTTTTTATAATATTTTAAAACTAAAAAGTTCACTTCCAGAAAAGTAAAAGGTACATGAGGTTAAACATTAAATAATACCAAAAATATTTTGATGAAATTCAACAATTCCCTGCCTCATCTTTTCACATTCTTCTCGCTTGGTCTTGTTAAACTATACTTGCAATTCTTACTATGTTTAGATTTGTAAATTCATGCTTCCGAAGAATATAACTACGCTTCATTTTTTTCCAATTTAAACATTTTTCTATTGACTTCCTCTTATACATAACTATCATTAGTTTTTTCTTCATTTTACCTGATTTGTTACAAGTGTATATGTATTTTTACACATAATTCCAAAGATTCTGTCAGTTTCCATCTGTCATCTGGAGACAAGTCGTTCGTATTCTAGAAGTGTGCTTCATTTCTGAGTACTCAAATTACTTTTATGCCACTCTCCATGTGGCATATTTCTTTTTTTCTCAGTTTGATATTTTATTTTCCTAAAACCAGTCATCCAGAGGTTTTTCAAAAAGCGTGTATAGTAGGTGTATTTTTAGTATCCTTATAGATTTAAAATTTCTAGAGTAAAAAAAAAAAATGTTATTTTTCTTAAAAAGTTTGAACACATTACACCTTACTTTCTAGCATTTAGTGCTGCTACTGAGAAATATATTTTTCAGGCAGAAAGAAATGGAAGAAAAGCAGGAAGGTGCAAGTTCTATATTAGGGAAAAAAGTTCCCCAGAAATTCTCAGATTATTTCTCACTAGCCAGATGTAAGTCAAATGGTCTCTCCCAGCTGCAAGGGAATTTAGAAAGGCAAGTTTTAAATTGGACACATTGCCCCCTAAATAATATCATGATCCCATTAGTAAGAACAAATATAGGACCGGATATTGGACAGGCAATGAAAAATAACTGTTGAGTTGGGTTTCACCATAATTTATATGACTAATACCTTACTCCAAACATAGCTTACAAACATGCCTTGTTTCATTGTGCTTTACTTTGTTGCTCTTCACATGTGTGTTTTTTTTTTTTCTTTTACAAATTGAAGGTTTGTGGCAACCTTGCTTCGATCAAGTCTGTTGATGTCATTCTTTTTAATAGCTTGTTCTCACTTTCTGTCTCTGTGCCACATTTTGATAATTCTTGCAATGTTTCAAACTTTTTTATTATTATTGTGTCTGTTATGGTCATCTGTTACACCAGTGATCTTTGATGTTATTGTAATTGCTTTGGAGCACCACAAGCCATGCCCATAGAAGACAGCAGACTTAACCAATACATGTTGTGTGCCTTCTGGCTGCTCCAGCAACCGACTGTTCTTCTGTCTGTCTCCCTCTCCAAGGGCCTCCCTATTCCCTCTGACATAGCAATATAGAAATTAGACCAATTAATAATCCAACAGTGTTCTCTTAAGTGTTCAAGTGAGAGGAAGAGTAACTCATCTCACTTTAAATCAAAAGCTGTAAATGATTAAGCTTAGTGGAGATGGCATTTTGAAAACTGATGTAGGCTGAAATCGAGGCCTCTTGCACCAAACAGTTAGCCAAGTTGTGAATACAAAGGAAATGTTCTTGAAGGAAATTAAAAGTGCCACTCCTCTGAACCCATAAATGACAAGGCATCAAAACAGCCTGATTGCTGCTCTACAGAAAGTTTTAATTGTCTGGATAGATCAAATCAGCACAACACTCTCTTAAGTCAAAACCCGATCCAGAACAAGGCTTTAATGTGCTCCAATTCTGTAAGGGCTGAGAAGTAAGGAAGCTGCAGAAGAAAAGTTTGAAGCCAGCAGAAGTTGGCTCATCAAATTTAAGGAAAGAAGATATCTCCATAACATAAAAGTACAAGGTGAAGCAGCAAGTGCTGATGTAGAAGCTGCAGCAGGCTATCCCGATCCAGCTAAGAGAATTGATGAAGGTGACTACATTGGATAACAGATTTTCGATGTAGACAAAACAGCCATATATTGGAAGAAGATGCCATCTAGGACTTTTACAGCTAAAGTAGAATAGCGAATGAATGACTTCAAAAGACATGCTAATTCTCGTGTTACGGGCTAATTGCAGCCGATGACTCTAGGTTGAAGCCAATGCTCATGTACCATTCGGAAAGTCCTAGGGCCCTTAAGAATTATGCTAAATTGGCTGAGCATGGTGACTCACGCTTGTAATCGCATCAGTTTGGGAGACCAAGGCAGGTGGATCACGAGGTCAAGAGAGCGAGACCATCCTGGCCAACATGGTGAAACCCCGTCTCTACTAAAAATACAAAAATTAGCTGGGCGTGGTGATGCATGGCTATAGTCCCAGCTCCTTGGGAGACTGAGGCAGGAAAATTGCTTGAACCCAGGAGGCGGAGGTTGCAATGAGCTAAGATCACACCACTGCACTCCAACCTGGCAACAGAGTAAGACTCCATCTCAAAGGAAAAAAAAAAAAAGTATGCTAAATCTACTCTACCTGTACTATTTAACTGGAACAATGCAGTTTGGATGACAGCACATCTATTTACAGCATGGTTTACTGAATATTTTAAGCCCAAGGTTGAGACCTACTAGCTCCTTATTGTCAATGAACCTGGTTATTCAAGAGCTCTGAAGGAGATGTACAAGGAGATTAATGCGTTGAGGCCTTCTAACACATATCCATTCTGTACCCAATGGATCATGGAGTAATTTTGACTTTCAAGTCTTATTATTTAAGAAATACATTAATGCTATAACTGCTATAGTGATACCTCTAATGAATCTGAGCATAGTCAATTGAAAACATTTAGTGGATAATGGGAAGTATTTACCATTCTAGATTTCATTAAGAACATTCATGGAAGGAGGTCAAAATCTTCATATTAACAGGAGTTTCAAAGAAGTTGATTCCAATAATCAGTGATGACTTTGAAGTTAGGCCAAATAATAACCTGACAGTGGCCTCTAAGTGTTCAAGTGAAAGGAAGAGTTGCATATCTCTCACTGAGTTCAAGTGAAGTTCAAGACTGTGGTGGAGGGAGTAACTGCAGATATTTTAGAAATAGCAAGATAACTAGAATTAGAAGTGAAGCCTAAAGATGTGACTTAATTCCTGCAATCTCATGATAAAACGTGGGTGGATGAGGAATCACTTCTTATGGATGAGCAAAGAAAGTGGTTTATTGAGATACAATCAACTCCTGGTGAAGATGCTGTGAACATTGTTGAAATGTTGACTCCAATATTGACTGAAGTTCTACTGTGGGTAAAATGCTATCCAAATAGCATTGCATGCTACACAGAAATCTTTTGTGAAATAAAGAGCCAAGTGATACAGCAAATTTCATTGTTGTCTTGTTTTCAGAAATTGCCAGACACCCTAACCTTCAGCAACCACCATCCTGATCAGTAAGCAGCCAGCAACATCAAGGCCAGACCTTCCACCAGCAGAAAGGTTTTGATTCTCAGAAGGCTCAGATGATCATTAGTAGTTTTTAGCAATAAAGAATGTTTAAATTAAGGAATGTACATTTTTTAGACCTAATGCTATTACATACTTAATAGACTACAGCACAGTGTATATATTGTATATACTGGGAAACAAAAAATAATTGTGTGATTCACTTTTTTGCAATATCTCTTAGGTGTATCGACTAGGTGTAGTCGACTTTTAAGCAGATTTTTTAAAAAATATTTTTTGTTGCAATAATGCTACACATGGTATCTATGTGCATATATATGTATATGTTCTATGACTCATTTATGAAATAATCCTAGAACTGGGATTGTAGTTCAAAAGGTACATTTTGTGGTACTTCCTATTGCCTAATTACTTTCAAGTTTTCCAGTGTAAACTCCACTAACAGTTCACAAAGATTCTTATTTCCTTATGCTGCTTAGCCATACCCATTGGTTTATATTGTCTGTGGTGGATTTTGTGTTACAATTGCAGAGTAGATGTGACAGACAGATACACAAAGAGTAAGTATTTCCTAAATGGCTCTTTACAAATAAAATTTGCCTACCCCAGGGCTGAGGAAAGGCCACAACTCAGCTGTTAATCCTTTTCTCCCAATATATCAAGAATATTAATCCATGCTAGCTCTATTTTGAATTTTTATTTAGTCTATTCGTCTTTTACTCATCAATTTGTTCCTTTGCTTATTTATTAAGTCATTTATTTATTCATTTATTGTTACTGTTTTTATATTTAAAAGTTTTCCAACATTTAAAGTTGAGGCATGTGTTAACATATGTTTTCTTCTACTTCTTCTGTTTTGTTTATCTTTATGTTTTTAATATATCTAGAGTTTATTTTGATATATAGCAAACCATCATGATTTAACCTTGTTTTTCACTAAATTGTTTATCAATTATCCTATGTCAATAGATGAATAACTCGTATTTACCCATTAATTGCATATTATAGCCTAAGTATATATCAGATTCAAACATGAATGAATGTCCACAAAAATGATGCCCGCAATCATTGTCCTTCTGTTTTGCTCCATTGGTCTTCCAGTTTCTTCTTGTAACATAATCATACTGTTTAAATTACTGATTTTTATTATATGTGCTAATATATATTATTAACTTTTATTACATTTTCATATATGTCATTGACCTGTATTCTTCTTTTTATATTTTCTTAACTTTTCTAGCAACTTTTATAGATATAAGATATAATTGTTATAGATAAAAGTTGTAATTATATTTTTGTAATTCCAAAAGTCAATGATAGGAATTTATGTTGGAATTGCATTTTATTAATTATAGAATTCTATATAAAAGTTAGATAAAACATTTGTTATAATTCTAACATATATCTCATTCAGATTAAATAAAATTAGGAAGAATATTCAAAATGCCAAAATTAAATGTCTACATGCATTTTCTACATTATATGCCACCACAAGTTTGTTCGTAGATAGGAGTAACACATAGCTCCTGTGTTTATCATTTATTTTTTGTTTCTTTATTAATCTTAAACTGGTACAGAAAAACTAAACTTTAAGTTGTTATTAAATGAATGAATTAATAAGTATATTCAGAATATCAAATATACAATTACTAGGAGTAATATTAATCTGCAAGTCTGTATTAAGTTGATTTAATACCTAAACTCTCTTTTCAAAGGATTTTAAATATTTAAACATTATTAGAGACAGTCCCCAGAAATTTTAAATGTGAAATATGTCTGACAGAACACTTGATCTGTATCTAATTATAAATATATCTTTGGTATGTTTTCATATGTTTAGTTAGAGTATGTATAATGGGCTATATTGGCATTTACGTTTCATTGTGTTAATATTTATATTTACATTTAGAATGCAAATTAATTGCATTTCTGGGTAAACAACACTGTTTATCATTAGAACATTTTATTGTAGACTTTGTATCATTTTGATTACCTTGCATAAGTATTTAACATCTTTTTTAAATTCAGTAAATGGTTTCATTGTACTTTGATATATACCCAGAAATACAATTGCTGGATCATATGGTAACCTATTTTTAATTTTTTGAGAAACTTTTATACAGTATTTTCTTTTTTTATTTTCTTTGCTTTCCTTTTTTTTTTTTTAAAAGACAGGTTCTCACTGTGTTGCCCAGGCAGGAGTGCAGTGGCATGATCATGGCTCACTGCAGCCTCAACTTCCTGGGCTCAAGAGATCCTCCCACCTCAGCCTCCTGAGTAGCTGGGACTACAGGCATGTTCCACCATGCCCAGCTAAGTTTTTTTTTTATATGTATTTTTTGTAGAGCTGGGGTTTTTCCATGTTGCCCAGGCTGGTCTCAAACTATTGAGCTCAAGCAATCTGCCCACCTCAGCCTCTCAAAGTGTTAGGATTACAAGTGTGAGCCACTGTGCCTGGCTCATACTGTTTTCAATAATAGCTATTCCAGTTTATATTACTGCCAAAAGTGTATGAGGATTCCCTTTTCTCCACACCTTGACCAATACTTGTTGTCTCTTGACTTTTTGATACTAGCCATCCAAATAGGTGTGGGGTGATATCTCATTGTGGTTTTGATTGCATTCCCCTGGTGACTGGAACTATTGAGCACCTCTTCATATACTTTTTGGCTTTTTGTGCATCTTCTTTAGAAGAATCTCTATTCGTGTCATTTGACCATTTTTAAAGAGATACCTGCACTCCCATGTTGACTGCAGCACTATTCACAATAGCCAAGATAGGAAAACAACCTAAGTGTCCATTGATGAATGAATAAAAAAAGAAAATGTGTTATATATACATACATATGGAATATTATTCTGCCATAAAAGAAGGAAATCGTGACATTTGGGGCAATATGGATGAACCTAGAAGACATTATGCTAAGTGAAATAAGCCAGACATAGGAAGACAAGTACTGTATTGTATGATCTCACTTACTTGTGGAATTTAAAAGAGTTGAACCTGTAGAAGCAGAGAATAAAATGGTAGTTGCCAGGAGATGGGGGAAGTGGGTTGGAAATTGGAAAATGTTGATTAAAGGGTACACACTTACAATTTTAAGATGAATATGTTCCAGGGATCTAATATACAGGATGGTGACAATACTTAATAATGGCATATATTGTATTTTTGAAATTTGTTAAGGGAATAGGTCATAAACATTCTCACCACAAAAAAACAAAGGCAACTATGTGAGGTGGAGGCTGTGTCAATTAGGTTGATTATAGTAATCATTTCACAATGTTTGATATATGAAATCATCACATTGCATATATTAAATATATACAAGTTTTGCCGATTATTCCTCAATAAAGCTGAAAAATCTATTTTAAAAATTCAGTAAATAATTAGGGGAACATTTGATCCTATATTTTTCTCTCATTATGGTTATTTAGGCTAATATAATTTGAGAAAAGTTTATGGTTTTATAATCAAATTCCCAAATCTTACCCTTAAAGATAGATGTTTACTAAAAATGAGTAGTCACACAAATACAAAGTTATCAGTTGGAAGTGAACTTAACACGCTTGCTGGCCACCATCTGCTTACTGTATTCCCCATCTTGCTGTCAATTATTGCCCTGGTTAATTAATATACATGTAAGTTTTATTTTGATTGCACAACAGAAATCCAACTGAAAAAAATATAAGGGGATGTCCCTCACATCCCAATGACAGTAAAGCAACTTGTGTAAGGAAGGAAGCGTACTAAAAATTGGAACCGTATACGGACTCTTTCTCAGGTTGTTGCCCCTGAACCTATCAAAAGTGATGTGTATGAGGGAGATGAAGGTGTGGCAGAGGCTGCAACCAGGTGGATGAAGGAGAGAAAAGGCAATTCTCAGAAAAGGAGTGCTGGGTAGTTAATCTAGTAGGTGTCTACTACACTATCCTCAAACACTTTAGTTAAGAGGAACTCTTCAGAGACTGGCAATTGCCTCTTTAAATAGCTTTGGATGTTTGAAAGTACAATTGAAATGCTTTTGAGTAGTTTCTAATTATTGTGCCCATTATCCCATCTTAAGGTGATTCAGATACATTTAAACTCCCTCTCTATGACTGTTCTTCAGATAAGTAATAATAGTTTTTTGTATGTCTCTTCTTTTCCTTACCCAAGCTAAATATGCTTGTTTCTTTTAACTGTTTCTCATATGACCTGACTTTAAGTCTCTAAACCTGTCTCTTCTTTTACACTTTCCACTTAAAGTGTTCTAGTTTGCCAAAAACTGGAGGCACTACTTTGAGCATCTCTGAAAAAGAGCGGGATGGGATGGGTATGGTGGCTCATGCCTATAATCCCAGCACTTTGGGAGGCCGAGGTGGGCAGATCACCTGAGCCCAGGAGTTCGAGACCAGGGTGGCCAACATGGTGAAACCCTATCCCTATTAAAAATACAAAAATTAGCTGGGCATGGTGGTGGGCACCTGTAATTCTAGCTACTCGGGAGGCTGTGGCAGGAGAATCTCTTGAACCTGGCACGCTGAAGTTGCAGTGAGCCAAGATTGTGCCTCTGCACTCCAGCCTGGGCGACAGAGAAAAACTGTCTCAAAAAAGAAAAGAAAAAAAAAAAAAAAAAAAAAGAAAGAAAGTGGGACAATCACATCCCATACTAATTTGCCACCAAAATACTCATTTCTCTCTTGACTATTGAAATATAAGCTCTATAGTGTTTTATTAATGTTTTCAGCTGATAAACAGTACTGTCTCTATCTTGTAGTTGTGTGGTTGCAGTTTTAGACCCCAAGTTACATGTTAATTTGTTAAAGTAAGTCCATTGCTCTGGTCCCTCACAGCATATCTTTGGATCTTAATTCTCTATCCAAGATATTTGGTCTCCCTCCCTCTTTGTTTTTTGTTTTTCAGGGTTTTCTATATTCCCTGTCCTAGGACTCCCATCTTTATTTTTATAATTTCCCTATTGACCCCTTTAAAACACATTGAAAATACAGACAATGCAATATGCAACTTGGAGGGAAACTTCTTTGATGTCATTATACATACTGGCATCAGTGAAGTAGGCATATAAGGCTCTGGTCTTACATTACATTTTCAGAAAAGATATATGGCCTAGACCTATTCTGCATTGCTGTTCTGCATTCTGCACTCACAATCTCCAGCTCAAATCCTTTCCCTTTACCAGATCAAGCAGTCTGGAGAACTAATTCAGAAACTTTTTTTTTTTTTTTTAATATTTTTTTTTTTGAGATGAAGTCTCACTCTTGTCGCCCAGGCTAGAGTGCAGTGGTGCGATCTCAGCTCACTGCAATCTCCGCCTCCCAGGTTCAAGCTATTCTCCTGCCTCAGCCCCCTGAGTTGCTGAGAATACAGGTGCCCGCCACCACGCCCAGCTAATTTTTGCACTTGATGGGGTTTCTCCATGTTGGCCAGGCTGGTCTCAAACTCCTGACCTCAGATGATCTGACTACCTGGGCCTCCCAAAGTGTTGGGATTATAGGCGTGAGCCACTGCCCCTGACCCTAATTTAGAAACCTTATAATTCTTTTGTAGGTCTAACTGTGTCACTAACATGGGCAGCTTCAGCAAGATAGCATTTGGAAGCCCTCCTAAAGATCAAAGTTCTCCTGGTATCCTCATACAGTTATACTGCGTACAGCTATATACAACCTCTGAAACACCCAGCATCCATTCACCAAAGATAAAGTATACATTAGTATTATATTGCACATATTACATCCATAGAGAGAGTAAAAATGTTAATGCATGGAAGACCATGAAATCATAATAATCATTTGTATTGTGCCACACATTATTTTAAGCACTTTAAATATCCCTTATTTTACCTTAGCCAAACTAAATGCAGTTATTTCTTTTACCTTATTTAATGGCTGTGTCAATTAACTTTTGAGATGTTATCTCTGACTATCTTCATTTTACTAATGAGGAAAGTGAAATAGAAAGAGGCTGATTACTTGTCTGGGTGGGATAGATAGTAAAAGAACCAGTATGTGAAACAGCTAATTTGACTTCATTCTTTTTTAAACAATACACCATACTGCCCCATCATATATTAAAAAAAAGAGCCGGGCGCGGTGGCTCAAGTCTGTAATCCCAGCACTTTGGGAGGCTGAGATGGGCGGATCACAAGGTCAGGAGATCGAGACCGTCCTGGCTAACACCGTGAAACCCCGTCTCTACTAAAAAATACAAAAAACTAGCCGGGCGAGGTGGCGGGCGCCTGTAGTCCCAGCTACTCGGGAGGCTGAGGCAGGAGAATGGTGTGAACCCGGGAGGCGGAGCTTGCAGTGAGCTGAGATCCGGCCACTGCACTCAGCCTGGGCGACAGAGAGAGACTCCGTCTAAAAAAAAAAAAAAAAAAAAAGATTCCAAAAATGCAGGGGGAGCGGATGAAGTTTATGAGAATCAATATCTACCTGTATCTCTTAATCTGGTCCCTCAGTTCATTGGAGCACCTCCTGATTCCTCTCAATAACATCAACACATTTAGTAAATATGATCTCCTTATGTCTGTATTCAAGTCTATTTAGCTATCCATTTGTTATTTGCAAGAACGATGAAAATGACCTGACTGAGGGCTTTTACATAGTAGGAGCACTTTTCCATGTGAATACACAATCATTTAAGTATTTTTCTCTAGCCTGTATCCTCCATGTTATCTAAGTAAATAATCAGATACCTTGCTTGCAATTGTTCAGATACCTGGAATCTTTCACATTTCTCTGTATATTAGATTTGTAGCAATTAAAAAAAAAAAAAAATAAGATTACTTTGAAATTACTTCCATTACAAAATTGATCCAAGACATCGTAACCCAATTATAAGATCATAATATGGTGTTATGGTTAGTATCTACATTCTAAGTTGGGAACCTTTAGTATAGTTTAATTTTATCAGAGAAACAGAAACGTATCAATATGCTAACAAGTGAATTTCAACATACTCTTCTGTATAGCTAATATGAAACAATGATACTTATACCTATTGTTTTATTTTCACTACCAGAAAAATCGGTAATATTATAATTGTTTTTTAAAAAACCAACTACAACCAAAAAGGTTTCTGAGGAAATACTGGCATTTTATTTATCTGTCTTTTTTTTTTTTTCTTTTCAATTTTAGCTTCCCTTAGGGCTACTTTAGCTAACAAGTTGGAATTCTGGAAGGCTGCAGTGTATATAAATCACTCATTCTCTAGCCTTTGGTTATCAGAACCATGAGGTTTTATTACATTTAGATTTATCAGATAAAAGGCTTCTGGAGATCTATGATGTTTGTGTAACCCTCACCTAAATTCGAAAATAATTTTATATAGTGCTATCAAACATTACAGCTATTAGTACTACAATGTGTTACTAATGAGCTTGATATATTAAAAGGCTGTTCCTTTATACCATTTTTGCAGAAACAATTCCTGCTGATAAACATTAGTGGTGACTATCTACAGAAGGCCATTAGGATCACAGAGCCAGCTCTGATAATTTTGGAGTTTCCTAAAAACTTGTCAAAAGTGCTATCATGTTTTAAATAATGTTTTGAACTCTTTCAAGAAACTATTTTTTTTTAAATCAGTTATGCATTGGCTAGCTGCTAATTTCTTACTGCTACTTATTATAAATAAGTTCAAGACTTATGCCCTCCTAACCTTAAGAAACTGAATCACCTTCATCCTTAAAACTTAGCAGGAAAATCAAAACGGTGTTTCAGCTCACCCTCTGTAGTCATCTTTGGTCTTCCTCTTTAATCTGCTCCTTCATTCTTAGGACAAGGAGTCTGCAAATGATAGCCCCATGGGTCAAATCCAGCCTCCTGCCTGTTTCTTCTCTCTCTCTCTCTCTCTCTCTCTCTCTCTCTCGATGGAGTCTCTCTCTGTCGTCCAGGCTGGAGTGCAGTGGCGCTATCTCGGCTCACTGCAAGCTCCGCCTCCCAGGTTCACGCCATTATCCTGCCTCAGCCTCCTAAGTAGCTGGGACTACAGGCGCCCGTCACCACACCCGGCTAATTTTTTGTATTTTTAGTAGAGACGGGGTTTCACCGTATTAGCCAGGATGGTCTCAATCTCCTCACCTCGTGATCCGCCCACCTCAGCCTCCTAAGGTGCTGGGATTACAGGCTTGAGCCACCGCGCCCGACCGACTCCTGCCTATTTCTGTACAGCCTATGAATTAAGAATGATTTTTACATTTGTAAATTGCCTTAGTCCATTTGGGCTGCTATAACAAAATGTCATAGATGGGTTAGCTAGTAACAACAGATTTATTTCTCACCGTTCTGGAGGTTGAAATGTCTAAGTTTAAGGCACTGGCAGATTTGGTGTCTGGTGAGAGCACACTTTTCGTTTCATAGATGATGCCCTCTACCTGTGTCCTCACATGATGGAAAGGACAACGGGTCTCTCTGGGGATCTCTTCTATAAGGGCACTAATTCCATGCATAAGGACCCCACCCTCATGACCTACTTACCTCTAAAATACCCACCTTCTAAAACTATCACATTGGTAATTCAGTTTTAAAATATGAATTTTGAAGGGACAAAAACATTCAGACCGTAATATAAATGGCTGGAAATAAATTAGATGATTTGTTACATTTGAAAATAATGTGAAATTAATATAAGTAGCAGTAAGAAAACAACAGCTGATTAATATATACATACATATGGAAGTCAAATTTTAGTGTCCATAAATAATTTTTTATTGGAACACAGACACACTCGCTCATTAATCTTGTCTATGACTA
This sequence comes from Theropithecus gelada, assembly GCF_003255815.1. Taxonomy (NCBI): domain Eukaryota; kingdom Metazoa; phylum Chordata; class Mammalia; order Primates; family Cercopithecidae; genus Theropithecus; species Theropithecus gelada. Next base: position 125,689,279 of record NC_037668.1, on the reverse strand, counting down.
CCTTCCTGTGACAGTAGCAGAGCTGAATAGTTGTGACAGAGATTATAGTGCCTGTAAACTCTAAAATATTTATTATCTGACTCTTTACCATAGGAGTTTGTCAATCGCTGTTCTGGACAGTCTTCCCTTGTCAGGGCAGATTTTTATGAGGTTGCACTAAACTAAATAGCTTCTTTTCTAGATCTGTTCTGTTCTTTTGCACTCCAGAAAAATCTTGTTCAATGCCCATTGTGGGTCAGCTATCCCTAAAGCATTGGGATATGGCAAGAAAGTATGAAAATCTTTATGTTATTTTTCTCTTTTGTTCTGATTTCTATTTTGTAAATGTTCCATTGGAGATGCAGGTCAAAAGTTTGCTTTGTTGATGGAGTACATGATCAAATAATTTTAGAGACCATTGACCTGCGTAAATACATCAGAAGCCTGCTTACCTGGCTCAGCAAGGACAAACACTGACAACCTGATAGCAGCGAGAGAAAGTGAAGCATTTATTGCAGGGCGCCAAGCAAGGAACATCAGGCAACTCACACTTAAATGTTGACCTCCCTGATGGCTTACAGATGAGGATTTTTTAAAGTAGGGTAAATTTCAGGAAAGCAGAAGTTACAGGCAAAATAATAATTCAATACATGGAAGTTTCACATTGGTTTTGGCCCAAAAGGGCAGGATATCATGAAGCAGGGGGCTTACAGTTCATAGGTAGATTCAGATATTTTCTGATTTGCAATCAGTTAAGGAAGATGAACTTTTTTTTAAAATTTGTGGTCAGCAAAAAGAATGTTAGCTCTGGCTCTTGGGTTTGATTTTCTCTAGGTACCTCAGAAAGAAATGTAGAACAAAGAACTTTGGTCAAAGTTCAGCCCTCAATTCTCCCTTATCTGAGGCAGATCCGTTCGGTGGAGGTACAGATTTCTGAAAAACAACTTAGAGACGTATTTTATCTTTGGTTTCTATGGCAGAACCAAACATCCTGTGATTACAGCTTCCTTGGCTATTGTTTTAAGCTACTATTACCTTCTTGCTTTTCAGTTTGCTTATTTACTTCTCAAGGCTAGCTAAGTACCTGGAATTTTTCTTGAAGGATCTCAAGATTTTCCTTTATTTCCAGGCTTGGGCTGCCACCCTTCGCCCCACCAACGGCCCCTAAAGGGAGTTCTTTCTCTATCTCAATAACCTGTTTTCTATAAAATGTTAGTGTTCTTTTGGGATATTTATGGGTAATATATGAAAAAAAAACCTTTTAGAATCTGAAAGGTTTGAAGGATAATGTATTATAGAAAATTATGCAGGTAGGTTTAGTACTGGATGTCTGAAGGCCTTTAATATGCTTAGGTACCTTGTGAATCACCAGAAGGAGGTCTCTTTGGTGTTTCCCCAAAATAACATGGTCACATAACTTCCCATTTAACCCCCAATATCTCAAAGAACATTTTTGAAAAAGGTTCTCTCATTTCATAGGATGTTTCAGAATGTTAAATTGTATTGCATGTGTAAAAGCACAAATGATAATTATAGAGCACTATAATACTATCAGTTATCATTTGGAGATGCTTTTATCAACCTTGGCACCCAGACAGGCATCTAAGTGACTGACTCCATTGTTACTTAAAATGTATTTGTTGTCATTGTTACTGTTGCTACTTAATTAATTTTGAATATATTCTTGAAGTCAGACTGTGATTACAGCCCAAAAGAAAACTGCCACCATGATAATGTTCCTTATAACCACCTAATGATTTGCAAAGCTACTTCAGCAAGCTAGTGATAAGGCCTCAATCAGTATTTTAACCAAAGTGATAGGAAGATTTTGACTGTAGAACCTTCCACAGGAATCAATTTATTTTTAGGTCAACCAGTAAGAATATTTTATGGATGTGTCCAGATTTTCTATTTGCCAACTTTTTTTGTTGTTATAATTTTGATTACACTGTAAACCAGAGTGTATGTGAGACATGTCTCAATCAATTTATGTATTTATTTAAAAACAGAGTCTCTCCATGTCACCTAGGCTGGCATGCAGTGGTGCCATCGTAGCTTACTGCAGCTTCTTCCTCCCAGGCTCAAGCCATCCTGCCACCTCAGCCTCCCAAGTAGCTGGGACTGCAGGCATGTATCACCACGCTCAGCTAATTTTTGTAGAGACATGTCTTCCCACGTTGCCCAGGTTGGTCTTGAACTCCTGAGCTCAGTAAATTTAAAAATTTATTTTGGTGAGGTTAAGAGCATGCCCATGACACAGCCTCAGTAGCACTTGACGACTTGTGCCCAAGATAATCAAGCTACAGCTTGGTTTTACACATGTATTAGTCCATTTTTATGCTGCTAATAAAGACATACCTGGGACTGGGCAATTTACAAAAGAAAGAAGTTTAATGGACTTACAGTTCCACATGTCTGGAGAGGCCTCACAATCATAGCAGTAGGCAAGGAGGAGCAAGTCATGTCTTACTTACATGGATGACAGCAGGCAAAGAAAGAGAGAGCTTGTGCAGGAGAACTCCTTTTATAAAACCGTCAGATCTCATGAGATTTATTCACTGTCATGAGAACGCCACAGGAAAGCCTTACCCCCATGATTCAATTACCTCCCACAGGGTCCCTCCCACAACACATGGGAATTCAAGACGAGATTTGGGTGGAGATAGAGCCAAACCATATCATTCCACCCCTGGCCCCACCCAAATTTCATGTCCTCACATTTCAAAACCAATCATACCTTCCCAACAGTCCCCCAGAGTCTTAACTCATTTCAGCATTAACTCAAAAGTCCAAAGTCTCATCCAAGACCAGGCAAGTCACTTCCACCTATGAGCCTGTAAAATCAAAAGAGACTTAGTTACTTCCTAGATACAATGGGGGTAGAGGCATTGGGTAAATACAGCCATTCCAAATGGAAGAAATTGGCCAAAGCAAAGGAACTACAGACCCCAAGCAAGTCTGAAATCCAGCAGGGCAGTCAAATCTTAAAAAGTTCCAAAATGATCTCCTTTGACTCCACGTCCCACATCCAGGTCATGCTGATGCAAGAGGTGGGCTTTCACGGCCTTTGCCAGTGCCACCCTGTGGCTTTGCAGGGTTAGAGCCCTCCTTCTGGCTGCTTTCACGGTCTGGTGTTGAGTGTCTGCAGCTTTTCCAAGTGCATGGTGCAAGCTGTCAGAGGATCTACCATTCTGGGGTCTGGAGGACGGTGGCCCTCTTCTCACAGCTCCACTAGGCAGTGCCCTAGTAGGGACTCTGTGCTGGGGCTCTGATGCCACATTTCCCTTCTGCACTGCCCCAGTAGAGGTTCTCCATGAGGATCCCACCCCTGCAGCAAACTTTTGCTGCCCTAGGCATCGAAGCATTTCCATATATCCTCTGAAATCTAGGTAAAGTTTCCCAAACCTCTATGTGTGATTTCTGTGCACCTGTAGGCTCAATATTATGTGGAAGCTGCCAAGGCCTGAGGCTTCCACCCTCTGAAGCAACAGCCTGAGCTGTACCTTGGCCCCTTTTAGTCATGGCTGGAGTTGCTGGGACACAGGGCACCAAGTCCCTAGACTGCACACAGCAGAGGGACCCTAGGCCTGGCCCATGAAACCATTTTTCCCTCCTAAACCTCTGGGCCTGTGATAGGAGAGACTGCCACAAAGGTCTCTGACATGCCCTGGAGACATTTTTTCAATTGTCTTGGGGATTAGCTTTTGACTCCTCGTTACTTATGCAACTTTCTGCAGTCCGCTTGAATTTCTCCTCACAAAATGGGATTTTCTTTTTTATCTCATTGTCAGGTTCAAAATTTTCTTTTCTTTTCTTTTTTTTTTCTTTTTTCTTTTTTTTTTTTTTTTGAGGCAGGGTCTTGCTCTGGTGCCCAGGCTGGAGTGCAGTGATGCAATCTCAGCTCACTGCAACCTCCGCCTGCCAAGTCCAAGTGATTCTCCTGCCTCAGCCTCCTGAGTAGCTGGTATTACAGGTACCTGTCACCCCACCCAGCTGATTTTTATATTTTTAGTAGACACAGGGTGTCACCATGTTGGCCAGACTGGTCTTGAACTCCTGATCTCAAGTGATCTGCTCACCACAGCCTCCCAAAGTGCTGGTGTTACAGGCATGAGCCACCATGCTCAGCTAGGTTGCAAATTTTCTAAGCTTTTAAGCTCTGTTTTTCTTTTAAAATTGAATGCCTTTAACGACTCCCAAGTTACCTCTTGAATGCTTTGCTGCTTAGAAATTTCTTCTGCCAGATACCCTAAATCATCTCTCCCAAGTTCATAGTTCCACAGATCTCTAGGGCAGGGGCAAAATCCTGCCAGTTTCTTTGCTAAAACAACAAAAGTTACCTTTCCTCTAGTTTCCAACAACTTCCTCATCTCCATCTGAGACCATCTCAGCCTGAATTTCATTGCCCATATCATTATCAACATTTTTGTCAAAGCTATTCAACAAGTCACTAGGGAGTTCCAAACTTTCCAATATTTTCCTTTTTCTGAGCCCTCCAAACTGTTCCAGCCTCTGCCTGCTATCCAGTTCCATAGTCACTTCCACATTTTTGGGTGTCTTTTCATGTGCACCCCACTCTACTGGTACCAATTTACTATATTAGTCCGTTTCATGCTGCTAATAAAGACATACCCAAGACTTGGCAATTTACAAAATAAAGAGGTTTAATGGACTTTAAAGTTACACGTGGCTGGGGAGGCTTCACAATCATAGGAGAAGGCAAGGAGGACAAAGTCACATCTTACATAGATGGCAGCAGGCAAAGAGAGAGAGCTTGTGTAGGGGAACTCCTCTTTATAAAACCATCAGATCTCCTGAGACTTATTCAGTATCACGAGAGCATCACGGGAAAACTTGCTCTATGATTCAGTTATCTCCCACCAAGTCCCTCCCACAACATGTGAGAATTCAAGATGAGATTTGGGTGGGGACACAGCCAAATTACATCAACACATTTTAGGGAGACATAAGACATCAATCAATACACATAAGATGTATATTGATTTGGTCCAGAAAGGCAGGACAACTTGAAGTGGGGGAGGGTTCCAAGTCATAGATTCAGAGATTTTCCAATTGGAAGTTGGTTGAAAGAGTTTAGCTGAAGACTTGGAATCAATAGAAGGGAGTTTCTTGGCTAAGATAAGGGGTTATGGAGACCAAGATTCTTATTATGCAGATGAAACCTCCAGGTAGCAGGCTACAGAGAGAATAGATTGTAAATGTTTCTTATCAGACTTAAAAATGTGCCAGACTCTTAGTTAATTCTCTCCTAGATCAGGGAAAAAACATGGAAAAGGAAGGGGGTTCTCCACAGAAAGTAGATTTTCCCCACAAGAGACAGCTTTGCAGGACCATTTCAAAATGTGTTAAAGAAATATAGTTTAGGGTAAAATACTTCAATTTCTCTCAGAGCCTGTCATGTGATGCTATACTAGAGTGAGGCTGGAATTTGGTGTCTTATTGCACAAAAAGTTTGTTTCATCAGTCTTAAGATCTCTGTTTTAATGTTAATAGTGGACAGTTACGCCTGAGTTTCAAAAGGAAGAGAGTAGAATGAGGCATGTCCAGCCCCACCTTCCCATCATGGCCTGAACTAGTTTTTCAGGTTAACTTTGTAATGCCCTTGACTGAGAGGAGGGGTTCTATTCATATGATTGGGAGGCTTAGAATTTTATTTTTAGTTTACAACACCTTTTACAGAAAAAGAAGCTACTCTGATTAAAATAATTTGCTAAGTAATTTAAATGATGAAATTCTACATATCGTATTGTCTTCTGAAGGATGAACTGAGAAGTGTGTTATCTTAGAATTCTGGGTTTGAACTAACTAACAAATCTATTTGCTCAGGTCCCTCCTCCATGAATCAAATTTATTCATTTTTTTTTTCTATAGTAATGCCTGAAAAGTAATGCTGATAATTAGAGTACTATTGTGAATAACACATTGTGAAATTCAGAATTCTCAGGGTTTCTTTGCTTGGTTAATTATTTTTGTTTGGTTTTGATTTTAACTTATGAAACCTTTCCCTGTGAGGGCCATATGGATCACCTTTCAGGTATAACATGATTGTCTCCTATAAAACTAAAAAGAAAAAAAAAAAGAAAACTCAAAAAAAATTGAGAGGACACAGACAGGAAGTTTTTCAAATGTCCTTCAGTTTACTTGTTTTCAGTTCCTCAAAAGAGACTGATGCAAAGCAGTTTGGAGTTTAGAATAGCTTTGAAAGCATTTATTGTTCCAAGGCTAATTTTAACCTTGTGATAAAGATTGCTTTTTGTATTCAGTTGAATGTGAGATCCAGTAATTGTTTGTCAAGGCTAAGTGCTGTAGGACATAATACATTTTTTAATGGTGTTTTGTAATTATAATACAAGCATCTTTATGGCCTAATATATGAAAGAATGCTATTGAGTAGAATGATGAGAAAACAGAGTTCAAATTTTATTATTTTAATTATTATATCTCATAGCTGCTTAACTTATATTTAGGGTAGTTTGACTTTGTATATATGCTCAAATGAATGATTTTTCGTTAGCTGAATAGTTTCATAGATTCTTGGCAGAAACAAACTTTTTTTTCTCCTCATTTTTTTCTTTCCATTTTAGACAGTAGGATATTGGTGAGGAAGGTTCCCTAAGGTAGCCAAAACAGAGGTGTGTGTTGCCTGAATTGACTTTAATAGGAATTTGAAATTACCTCTATAGGGAAGTTTTAAGCTTTCCCTGTTTTCCAAAATTTCTATGATTGGAATCTCTAGAATAAAGTTGAAAGTAGACAGATTTAACAGGAGAAAGGGCATACAAATTTATCACCTTCATATACACGGAAGTCCCACAAAATATGAGACTCTAAGGAGGGCCAAATTGTGGAAGCCTGAATAACATTTTGAGCTACAGAATGAAGTAGGGGATTGGGGCTTCTGAGGGGAGGTGGCAGCACAAGCAATAGAAGGGTGAAAGGAGAAAACGAACTGCAAACAAAGGTTGTCTTTATGCAGATAAATTCTCCTGGGTAGTAGCCTCAAGAATAGGTGAAAAGCCTAAGTGTGATCATTTTTTTTTTGAGATGGAGTTTCATTTTTGTTGCCTAGCCTGGAGTGCAATGGTGTGATCTCAGCTCACCACAACCTCCACCTCCTGGGTTCAGGAGAGGCGATTCTCCTGCCTCAACCTCCCGAGTAGCCGGGATTACCCGGCTGATTTTGTATTTTAGTAGAGATGAGGTTTCTCCATGTTGGTCAGGCTGGTCTCCAACTCCCGAACTCTGCTGATCCGCTTGCCTTGGCCTCCCAAAGTGCTGGGATTACAGGCATGAGCCACCGTGTCTCTTCTTTTGCAAAGAGTTAGTCTTCACTGGTTATGTAGATTCCAGGCAAGGACTTCATGACAATGACATTTCTTCAGGAGGATTTCCTTTAGTCAGATAAAAGAAACTTCTGAGAAAGCCTCCCCCTGCATTTCATGAGAGAAAGGATCAAGAGATGAGGGCTTGGGAGAAGGCCAGGGAGACCTTGGTTCTGAGGCTGTTACTTTAGTTCAAAGTACTCAGCATATCAATGCACCATACTTTGGGGTATCGTTTTTGAGCCCCAATGCCTCTAAATCATACATTTGTGCCAAGGGTTTCAGATAGCAGTATCTCCAATCTGAGATGTTTCCAGGTTGTATGTTTTGTATTTGTATAGATAAACGACTTTGAAATCCTCATCGGTGGTAGATTAGGGATCCACCAAGGGATCTGTAATCCCAAAGGATCATGTCATACAAGCTCATCATTTTGTTAGAGGAATGCCTGGAATCAATATTCTTTCTAAAACATCATTCAGAACCATATGTCAACAGAGGCAGTCATATTGAGGCAAAACATACAATCTTAGAGTCATCAAATACTGTTAGCTTCAGATTTGTACCTGGTTTTTTTTTTCTGCTAATAACTTTATTTTTATTTTTTACTATCAAAATTGCATACCTACAAAAACTATATAGTTTAAAATATAATAAAAATGAATACCTTTCTCTCATTTCACAGAATAAGAGAACATAAGTTATTCCTGTGCCTTTGATTCTATGTGTACCTCCTCAATTATATTCCTTTCGCTTCCCTCCAAAGGTGACTATTTTAGATTTTATGATAATCATCTTGCTTTTGCATATGTTTTACACATAATGTATTTCTAAACAGTGTACTGTTTAGTTTTATTTTTTTGCTTCATATAAACATAACCACATATTTATATTTTTACACAGCTTGCTTTTTTCGTGTTATTATTCATTATTTTGTTTTTTCATATCAATCCTAGTTGCAGAATTAGCATCAGTCATTAATTTTCTCTACCATATACTATTTGCTCACCATTCCTTTTGTCGGAAGTGTCTTTATTTTATCTTTATCGCTGAGTTATAAGTCTACTAGGTATACAATTCTCAGTTAGCATTTCTTATTCATATGAAATATTCTACTCTCTTCTGGCTTTCATTGGTACTGCCAAGAAGTGAGCTTTCAATCTGCTTTTTATTTTTGGAGTAGTCTTTTTTACCTCTGGTTATTTTTTAATTCTTCCCTTTCTTATTGTTGCTTTATATACTACAAAGTATCTAGATATCAATTCTTTTAAAAACTTACTTTCTTTAGTTTGTTGGTGTCTGGAATCTGAGAATTGGTGGCCTTCATCAATTCTATTAAACCTCTGACAATATCTTTGGAAATAGTGCCTCTCCCAGTTCTCTCCATTTGCTTCTTGTGAACTACAATTTTATTTTTCCTTTACCTTGTTAATCTGTTCTCCATGTCTCTTAATCTCTTGATCATGTTTTACATCATATTTGTTTGTGCTTTCAGGTAAACCTGCCCAGATATATCATCATGTCATCCCCAAACTATTAGGTTTTAATTTTCCCTATTTTTTTATTTCTAGAAATTCTATTTGGTCATATGTTACATCTTCATGATAAACTTTGAGTTTCTCATTATTTATACATTCAAGTCTCTCTTGTATTTTTAAGCATATTAAAATTTTTATATTCTATATCTGATAATCCCATTATATACATTTTTTGGTAGATCTGATTTTGTAGCTTTCTCTTTGCACTGGCTCCCATCTATGATATCTTTTTTCTCATGTCATTAGTGGTTTCATTCTCTTGTGGGCTCACATTCCTTGAAAATGTATTTATGGGAATTTAGAAATATTTGAGGTAAAGTAAATTCTTCCCGAGAGGGTCTGAGATTGCTTTTACTAGTTATCTAAGGACACCATGACTAGGAACCACTTTTAAACCAAATTTTTAACCTCGCAGTTTAAATTTTGGCACTCACACAGGTTTAGATTCTTAGAAGAGACTTATTTATCTCCTTGATTACTAAAGCTGAAGCTAGCACATGCCCCGCCATTGCTCTCTAGTTATTTTCTAGTGAGAACATCATTCTTTCTTGGTCCTATATTTATGTGGAGATTTCTATTCTACCTCACAACGTGCTCAGTCCCAGACTTTGTCTGCTATCTCAGGTGTTTGTAACTCAGTTTCTAGGCCACCAGGGATGGGCAAAAACCTTGAGGGTAAACACTACCCAATAGTTAGTTAGCCCTTGTGAATCTCTGCTTTATGCTTATTTCTGATCTCTCAGAAATTTCCTTGTTTTGATACCAGTACAGCTGTGCATCTTTTAGGAAAAAAAAAAAAAAAATCCTATCCAGTAGGTTTATATGTGTTATATTGCAAGGGATTTCTCTCAGTATCTTGTTAGCCATGTTGTAGAAATGGAAAACTCCTCTCTCGACTTTTTTAGACACTGCTTTCAATAGCAGTCATTTCATTTGCAGTCGATGGTAGAATAGAGCCAGAGATTTACACAAGTTTTTTTAAAAGTAAAGATTTTAAAAAGTATTTATCACTTCCAGTGAAAATTCTGTTCTAATACTTGAAGATAATTAATAATTGTTAAAACTGACTCATGCTTACACCTTCACAGCTGCTATTCTGGGCCTTAAAAGATTTCTTCAAAGCATATCACATGATCACCTTATAAGCAGGCCAGCAGAAATTTCTAAGTTAATTACAGTTTGGCAGAGTGTATCCAAAACCTCTTATCTGAACAGTGAACCCAATAATTTAATCAGTCTGTCTGTTGATTAATCACGTTCTAATCCATCTGATATCAGCACTAAAAAAGCCCTTCATCTGTTTCTTGTAAAACTTATCTCTGTGAATGCACAGCTGCTGTGAGCTATTGGTATTAATAACTTGAATAGGAGACAGAACACAATGGATTCTCAAAGCCTGCAGAAAAAGTTTGAACTCCTTAAAACAGTCATTCAAGACTCTGCAATCTGACCCAACTCTGTTTAATCCTCCCATCCTCATTTCTGGTTTATTTCCCAGCTTTAGCCGTGAACTAGTTAAAATCAGTCACCTGAACTCTCACAACTTTTGTTTTGACTGTTTCTGAAGCTAGTGAGTTGGTGAATGAATAAACATTTATTTATCAAATACCACATGCCAGTCATGTGCTGTATTGCTTCATTTAATATCCTACATCTTCTCTGTGACAGAGTGATGGTTATCCATATCGGCAGATGAGAAGGTCAAAAAACAAAACAAACCGCTTTTAGTGTCTAGTTTACAAAATCATAAGTTCTTTGAAAAAGGGCAAGAGGAAAAACAAAAGGCTACATGATTGTATGAGCCAGTATTTTTATCAGTCAGACATGAATAAAATTCAGAAAATTAATCTCCATATTTCTACAGTATAAGACACCACATGCTTTATATATGTGACACACTATCCAAGAGTGAGGAACATTTGGTGTTGGGTGAGCACTGGAGAAAATGTGAGTAAAACTCCTTCCTTGACATATAGCAGACATTCAGTCTAGTCAGTTTTCATTTATTATTGCCCTCTTTTAAGCCTAATAAGGTCATACATGTTTTCTTATTCATTTTAGAACAATGTGCTCTTCTTTGTTCCTCCTTTCCTACTTCTTCCACTGTCCTCCCCTCTTACATAGAACATCTATTCATTCCGTCGGTTCAGCCTAGGCCAAGGCTGAGATTAAGTACACCACACCATGCTATTTTGTGTTGCCGTCTTCAACACACTAGCACATGATAATGAGAGATTCCCAGTGTAGTCTAAAACATTGGACAATGTCAAAGCATTCTTAGAATTTTGATCTTGCAAGGTTTTGGGCCACAGGAATAGGAAATGGATCATCATGTTTGATTCAAGACTATGGAGAGTTTTTATTTCACTAAATGATAATTATTTTGCCTGTCTGACCACCATTTTCCTAGATAATTATCCTTTGTCAGTGTCTGTATATTTTCTTCTAAACTTTCTAAGGTGAATTTAAATCTACTGGTCCTGGTGTCACGGATTCCTGTAATACTAGTTGCCCAGCTCTCAGTTACCCCATCATTGTTTACCTGAGCATCTGTGTGAATCCTAATTAAATTTATCCTGCCAGACATAGTTCATTAAACAAGGGATGACTAACTAATGCAACTGAAGCCCATTAGGGCCCTGTCACCAGGGGTTAAAATCTGGCCTAAGAGATTACAAGTTTGGAGGAGTGTCTTTCCCTACAACTTGTGAACTTGGGACTTGTCAGAGAGTTATATTCTATCCTATGAACTGAGACAGAGGAAGCTCTCTGTAGAGAGACATAAAGAAAAGTGAAGAAATAAGCCAACAGAAGCAGAGAGGAGACAAAGAATCATTCCTAGCTGAAGTATAGTTGCATATTTGTGTATGTTATGTGAAATTCTCCTTTTCCTTAAAATAAATAGACCACACCCCACTTTTTAAAAATTTAACTTATTCAAGTTGATTTGTTTTTCTTGCAACTGAAATAAGTTCTAATTATTATTATGTATATTAAATGTTAAGAAGTCACTAACAACATTATTATTATCCGTATCACATAAGCACACCTGAGTTCTAGTCTCATCTCTAATGCTTACTAGATATACAACCATGGATAGGTCGTGATAATTTCAGAAGAGTGATATATGTGAAAGATTTGTGCTATACATGTCTAAAATACTGTTATTTCTACAGTGTCAGTGCTACAACTTCTCTGATAATTTATCTTTTATTTCTAGGGTAATAGTGCTATTTTTGCTTATTGTGTTTTCCATGTAGATAGGTCTGAAGTTCCCGATAACAAAAGGGCAAATTCTGTCACTAATTCAGATATTGAGTACTATCTTTATATAAGATATTACAAGAGAAAAAAAATGATTTATTGAGAACAAATACTCATCTTGCTCACTTTGTCCCTCCGAGAAAACCAAGTAGAGATTATTCTGACCATTATAAAGTTTATTTTGGGGAGGAATCAAATATTAATATACGTAGTTCATGAAGAAAATAAAATGTTAGCGAGTTCTTTCATAGTAGCGCAATTGTTCTAGAAACTGGGCCACTCTTGAATTTTATTTCACTTTTTGCTATTCCCAGGGTAGCAGTATGTTAGATTTATAATGATGGAATCTGACTCTGTAACAATATATTTGTTGTTAGACTTGTTTGCAGAGTGGTTTTCCTCTTTTGTGGAATAGTGTCTGGTTATGTTGTACTTATCTCAGTAGGATTTTATGAGGAAAGTGATATATTTTAGAAAACAGTTTGTCAGGAAGTACATTTAATTTTTTAACTCCTAATTTATAAAACCAAATAATTAAAATATTTTTGACAAAATATTTGCAGCAGAATCTTGGAAGTTAAGGAAACAAAACAAATGTTTCTTCGATTTCAGTTACAGGTTTTCAGGTAAACTGATAAAACTTTATCAACAACTCATAGCAGTATACACTATACTGCCACATAACTCATTGAACAGATTTCTCATTCTACCACACTTCTGCAGTTCAAGAGTAAAGTTTCTTTATAATTATATATCACTAGTAGTTTCAGAAAGGCCTCCTTGCTCTACCATTTCCTATTTCTCCTCCAGCATCTACCTACTCCAAGAAGTAACTTCTATCATGAATTATTTTTAGTTGTTACCTTACTTATATTTATAGTTTTATCCTATCAGTATGGTTTCACTAAACAATATATTGCTTTGTGTTGTGTGTCATATTCTACATATTTTTCTAGAACGTGCCCTTTTCATTCAACAAGATGTTTATAAAATTAATCCACTGTGGTATATGTAGCTATGATTCACTTTGCAAATTTTATTTCCTGTTTTCATCCAACTTTGCTTGACCCCATTCTTTTTCTAGCCTCTTATTCAGATATTTCTGCAAAGTTTTCTTTTTCTGTTCGTTGTGGCAATTGTGACTGTTTTAATTCAGTAGTAACCATGGAAACATCATAAGTTTTTACATAAGAGAGGTCAAGTAAATGAACCTAAACACATATGATTAGTCAGTTTACCATTTAAATCTCTTTTCTGATAGAGAAAAAATCACTATCATCACTTCAAATGTTAAAAGGTCACTAATACTTGATGTTATAATGGTAGTTATAATATTACATAAAGCTAAGATATTACCTAACACTTCCTTTTCAATAAACATCTGTTTTTTAAAATATCTGAATATTGTTAATGCACTGAAGATTAGAGCTATAGCAGTTTGTCTTTTTTATTATAGAGAATGAACTCTTATCTACTCTAACTATTCTTGAATATGTTTATGTTGTTGTATTAACTCCCTTAAGCAATGCTAATAAGACTTAGCCATTAAATATTTAAGCAAAATATTCTCTTATGAAATCACACTCAAATTCTAGTCTTCCCAGGTCAAAAGCTTTAGTAAGTTATTGTCCAATTATTGAAACTCTAACTCTAGTTATATAACCAAAGATAGTTGGTTATATCTGTGTTTTCATTCATCTTTCACTTAATTTAAAAATTCTAAAAGTCTCAAGTCAGTGGAGAAGGTTTTTGGCAAAACAATGGCAAACATGACTGAATTTGGGAAAGAAAACCTAGAATAAAATTTATATTACCCATTTATTACTGGATGAATACACTGGAATTTTGCCACTTTAGTTGAATTTGGAAAATGTTGAATTTCTATCATGTTAACAAATGCCTTACAGATAGTTAACACGTTCTACAACAGTAGGCATCTGTAATTTGAGAAGTTATAAAGGGCCTTTTACGTTTGGTTGAATTAAGGAATGAGAAAATTGACCTGTTTAAATAAACATTCTCTATTATAAAACAACACAAATGATTAAGCATTCTCTATTATAAAGTAGATAAATTTTCCTTTGATTTGGTTTGTACTTCCTATTCATTATCTTGATTAAGGAGATCATTGATAACTCTCCTATGCTATATTTACAGTTTAACACCACATCATAGAAGAGAAAAATAAACCAGCTCTAACATTAATAAGAAACTTGCTCATAATACACAAAGAAAAATTTCTTAAAGGTAGAATTGTAGGTTTTGAGTTATTACTGAGGGGGGAAATCCTTAAGAAAGAAGCATTTTCTTGACAGTCCTCCAATTAAATATTGTCAGCTTATAGATCCTTTTGGCTAATGTGAGATGTTGGCCTTGTGGTTATTAGTAGGGTTACTGTAAATAGCATATAGCATATATCTTAGAATTTCTGAACCATAAGGTTTTTTTCCTTATTAGTTATAGGTGAAATTTCCATTCTGTGTCTTTTATATTCTATGATATTTTAAAAATTCCTACGTATACTGTTAAGATGTGTTCTTAGCATACAGGACAAACATAAAAGACAACTGTAGTTGGACAGGCTCATTAGCTAGGAAATACCCTAGGTGGTCATGGATCAGGTTAAGAATTCACATCCACATGAACCAAAAAAGCCTGGGAGTTGGATTGTATCTGAATGGGGGCATTCTATTTAAATCCTAGAGATCAGCGATACCCAGCAGTTAAGGACTAGCAATCAGGAAGGTCTTAGAAGCTGCAGTGTGGTGAAGTTCAAGCATGCTTTCTGTCAGCCAGTTGTCACAGTAGGCTGTGTGAGAAGGCCTATAGCAGTGGGTGGTTTGTATCACAGCACTTGGTTCAGGGATCTAGCCGTGGGAGGGGGTGTTCTGAGTTGTAGAAAAAGGGGTCCCTGAAGGATCAGAAGAAGCAAGCAAGAACCCCAATTCTAGAGAAATGGACTAGCAGGAAAAGATCTAAGCATAGTAATAAATCCTGAACTTTGAATAAAAGCCTATTTTTGCTATAAAGACATACCTGAGCCTGGGAAATTCATGAAGAAAAATAAGTTTAATTGGCATATGGTTCTGCAGGCTCTAAAGGAAGCACAGCAGCATCTGCTAATGTGGAGGCCTCAGGAAGCTTCCAATCAAGGCAGAAGGTGAAGGTGAAGGGGGAGCAGTCAGATCATATGATAAATCAGGAGCAAGAGAAAGAGGGGAGAGGTGCTACACACTTTTAAAGGGCCAAGTCTTACAAGAACTCACTCATTTTCATGAGGACAGTACCAAGAGGATGACTCTAAACTATTTATGAGAAATTCTCCCCCATGATGCAATCAATCACCTCCACCAAGCCCCTCCTCCAACACTGAGGATTACATTTCAACATGAGATTTCGGTGGGGTACACATCCAAAATATATCAAAGTCCAAACCCTGGTCTGTTCAGCAGCAGAATGCAGCCAGCAATAAGTATCTTTGGTTCTCATACCTCAGGACAAGACTGATTCTAGTGCCTATGGTTTTAGTCTAGACTCATTCAAGATATAATACTTTAGCACCACTAAAGGCCAGGCTGGAAGCTGGGCATATAATAGTAAACAAAATATAGTTTCTTTCTTTACAAGTCTTATGCTGTAGTGGAAGGTACAGTCAGGAATATAGACAATCACAATAAACGGTAGTAAGAGTGCCAGTTGGGGAAGGTATATATTGTTATGGTGGCATGAGTCAGAGCGTGTTACTAAGACTCAATGGAGTTGGACAGAAAAGAAAAACTTCTCAAAGGAACTGAAGTCTAAGTGAAGACGTGGAGAAGGGGCAGGAGTAGGGATGCTGCTAACATGAGTCAGTTTTGTTGAATAAGCAGGAAGCACCTGCTTCCAGACCAATAAATTAAAAAATGGTCATCAAAACCAGATGCCCCATTATTTGCCCACCAACACAGTACCAGGGCACTTGACTTGGTGAACTAAATACAGATTTCACTCCTCCTTGGCTAAGAAATCCTGTGTAGAGAACAACTTGTGGCCTAGGTTGGACTTACTTAGGTGAAGAGTATTTAGATTAGGGAGTAAAGCAGAGGAGGAAAGGAGGATCTCAAGGCTTAAAGGGTATGGCTCTTGAAAATTGGAACATAGAAGAAAACCAGCCTCATCTGAGTGAAACATTTCAAGAATTGTCTTCTCAGACCATGAAAACACCGGAGTACCCACTGGATGAGCTTCACAGAGCCACCTGTAGGGAGGCAGAACATTAAGCATTTGCCAAGATGGAAATTGATGCACTAGGCTTGAGCTTCCTGAAGTAACTCTATTTGTCATTTTACCCATTAAGATTGTGAAACATGGTTTCACAATAGCAAATCAAAGCAAACTGGAGATGTTGCACACAATTACAATAGAAATGGAATGACTTAATTAGTAAAAAATTAACTGGCATGATTCCTATAAGTTAAAATGTACATATTTAAGGAGGCTTATTGTAACATTTATACCATTTATTTTACAATATACTAAATCGAATGTAAAAGTGAATGTAAATTACCAGAAATTAACATGCAATGTGAAGAAAAGTCCTTTTATCCTCTGCAACTGTAGCATTTGGCAGATTCAGGAATAAATAATCTTTTGTGGCAAGGGTATGCCTTATCAAACATATGCAGATCAGCACTAATTAATGCTAATTAAGGTTTCCTGTCTATCTAGTTGGAAAAACGTCCAAATGTTATGAAATCCAGTTAGTATGCCTATTACGCTAATTGTTTTATATGGGGTGGTTCTTAATTAAAATATGTAAATTGACCTTAATTGCTATATACTAATGGGGGTTCATGTTATCTTACTAAAAGTGACAAGATGGTGAGGAGGGGTACTTAAATGACTAATTCTGATAAATCCTTAACTAAATGACCTTTACTCAAAATTAATTTTAATTGGAAGTTGGCAAAAGAAACATTTTCCTTCTTTGTTTCTTTTTAGTTTTAAGTAATGGAAGAATGTTATTCTTCTTTGTTAATACAGCTTTAAAAGCAGTTGTGGATTGTTAATTACACTTAACAAGCAAGTTAATTTTACTGTTTACTGTTTATAGGTATCAGGAAGTTATTGATATACTCATTTCAGTCTTGGAGAAAGTGACTTTCTTCTCATTGAATGTGAATATATAGTTATAATCCTATAAGTAATTTGACCTAGCCAGTTTGTTAAAATATGTGTTAATGGTTGATGAGCCAGTAATACTAATATGTATTCCTTCACTTATTTATATTGGAATTACATTTTTTGGGAAAAAAATAAAGTTTTTACTAACATTAATTCTTATTGGAGTTAAACTGTGATTGGAGATACCTAGATTAAATAGGCAGAAATGATAAACTTTTGCATTTTACCTATCATGTTTTTATTATTTAATCACAAACAAGTTAACACGTGTATGCCCTAAATCAGTGTAAATGAATATAAATATTTTTATTTTTGCACTATTCTAAACCTAGAATTACAATAAGTAATTTAGCTAAAGCTAACAAATACTTTATTTTACCTTTTTCATTTGCAAGTAGTTTATGTTCAATTCTAATTTAATGTATATTAAAAATTCCTCTGCAAAAATGGGAGAAGAGACTTCATAAAATATTGTCTTATGGAAATGAGCAGATAATAAAGATTATAGCTTTTCTTTGTCAAAAGGAGACTCAATATCTTTACTCTTTCATCAGGATATTGTGACAAATGTTTCCCCCAGAATCATCCGGGGAACCACCTCTGGCCCCATGTATGGCCCTGGACAAAGCTCCTTTCTGAATATTGAGCTCATCAGTGAGAAAACGGCTGCATATTGGTGTCAAAGTGTCACTGAACTAAAGGCTGACTTTCCAGACAACGTAAGTGTGATTTAACATCTAAAACAAGAGAATTGGCATAAGTTGGTGAATGTTTATTTAAACATCCAATTCATAGGCTTATAAATATTAATGTGTATATTTTATTAAAGAATCTGCCAGTTGCTTTGCTGATGCATAGAAAGATAAAAAAGAAAGAAAAGCTCAAGAACTCATAAAAATCCACACAATGTGAAGCTTTGTTATAAATGGGTGCCATGTAAGATGGAAGAAGTATCTACATAAGCAGAAGGAAGAGAAATGAAATACTCATTTTATTGAGTTGGTTTTCACTGTATGTGGCTGGTATTTATGAAGGTGATGACCTTAGGAAGAAATTGCAGACTATAAATCATTTTAAATATGAACCTGAGGCAGAAGCAGCATATCTTCCTATGAAGTTTATATTTTTTCAGTGGGAAATAATTCACCAAATAATTTTAGCACTCCTATACTAAATGAGTCAACTATCTTTTATAAAATATTTTTTTTTCTTTTAAAGAACCATGCATAAATATTGCAGTAAAATCAGGCTTAAATATAATAGATAATATTTTCTCTTCAATAGTCTGGTTAGAGTTATCCTTAATGTCATTCATGTATAGTCCCTCTCCCTCCCACCTGCCTCTCCCACTTCCTATTTTTTTCCTACTCCCTCTCCCTCTTTCTCTCTCTCTTCCTTCCTCCCTTTTCCCCTCCTTCTTCCTCAATTCTCTGTCTCTTTCAAATACACACAACTTATATCTCTTTCTTTCATTCTTTCTTTCAATGAACTGGTAGTGAATGGAGGTTGAGATTTGAGGCAATACGTGTGTTTATGTTATCAAAAATATTTTTCTACCTACATATGTCTTTCAAAGGCAAAAACAACACTCAAGTATACTAATGATATATTTTGAAATCTATTGAAACTGGTGAATGTTTGTCTACAAACTGATAAATTGCAAATTCTTACAAAGGAATATAGAAATCACACGATTGCCTTGCCCATCAAGTTTTTTTTTTTCTGTTTTACACAGCTCTAATTATTTCAAAATTATCTCTTAATTTGAAATAAAATACATGCACATAGAACAAATATAATTTATCTTCCTCAAGACAGTCGTTTAGATGTGAAGGGAACTATCAAGACCCATCTAAAATCTCTAGTTTCTGCTTATTAGGAATCTTTCCCTTCCTGAACTTGTTGTGAAAATTATCCCTGTTTTCACATTATATAACACTCTATATAAGAGGTATGCTGAGCTATTTGTTTGTTAAAGGACCTACGTCTTTTGGGAAGCGTTTCTCAGAATGATAAGGACAACGAAAAAGGTCAACTATAAAAAGAAATAATATGTTTGTAAACCTGATGTACAGTATTAAATACTCTGCCAGGTACTGAACATGCAACATAATAGTAATGGTAATAATATATTATGAGCACTCATATAGCACTCACTCTGTGCTAGGCACTGTTATAAAAGTTTTATTTATTTTAAACTCATTTGATCTTTTTGAACAACCTTATGAGATAGGTAGTATTATTGTCTCTATTTCACTGATGAGGAAACTGAGGCACACAGAGATTAAGTACCATGTCAATCATTACACACCTAATATATGGTGAAGCTAGAATTTGAACTTGAAATTTGTTTTTACCATCCATGCTTCTGTCTGATAACAATGTTCTCTGGTCCAGTGCATTTGCCTATGTTGTCCTTAAATATTGAGTATTACTTTTCTTTTTTTAACTAGAGATTGGGTACACCCCCAGCTCTGTAGTCCAGGCCAGACTACATTGGCACCATCATGGCTCACTGCAGCCTTCAGCTCCTAGGTTCAAGTGATCCTCCCGCCTCAGCCTCCCAAGGCCTACAGGTGCCTGCCACCATGCCCGGCTAATTGTTTAATTTTTTGTAGAGATGAAGTCTCGCTATGTTGCCCAGGCTGGTCTTGAACTCCTGAACTCAAGCAGTCCTCCTACCTCAGCCTCCCAAAGTGCTGGGATTACAGGTGTAAGCCACTGTTCCCCGTCTAGTATTACATTTTAATGCCTCATGAGAATGGTATGAAATATAATTTCCCAAATACTGATTCAATAGTATCTAGATAAGCTAATGTGTCTGAAAAACAATATTTTCCTGGAAAATAACTCCTACCAATGGATTTTCTTAACTTCATGTGATACTTTTTCTCTTTTTTGGGTAGGAGTGAGTTGTAATAATGACCACCAAGAAATGACAGTAAGTGGACAAGAAACCTGAGATGAAACCCTTGTTTTGTGATTCTACAGTCATGTAGAAAGAAGAGATGTAGTTAATATTCTTTTCAATTTCCCTGGTGATTATTTTCTTCTCTTATAATGCTTATTCTTGAGAAAACAATGCATAGTTTTCTTGTTTCTGATTCTTTCCCTATTTAGATTATACACATTTTTCTTTTTCTGTATTCCTAGAACTAATTTCTAGCATTTTTACTCCTCATATTGAAGATAACATTTTAAATACAATTAAAATGGCATTCCCGTTTGAACCCATAGAAATATGTGTGTGTACCTAGATATTGTCATGCTGAGAGTAGACAGTCCCCCGCTGTTTTGGAATTATTCTGATGCGTTTGCCCAATGAGCTGAATGAAAGAAGGTGACCCTTCATTTTCCAAGTTTAATTATCACTCTTGCTGGAGTTTTTTCACATCATTCTCGACTGCCTGGCTGCCACCTTTAATGACAGGGACTGGACAATTCAACCCACTGTGGCAGCTTCTATGCAAAAGCTAACTTTTCTGATAAAAAGAATTGTGCTGGGTGTGGATGTAGGTCAGCTAATATCACTAGCTAATGTCTCTGTTTCCAGAGAGGGTGAGCACCAGTTGACCATAAACCAGAGGAGACAGCTGATGAACTTCTTGAATGTAAAGGCAGAGAGACCTCTGAAATATATTGTGAGGGCTCATCTCTGAATTGTCACAGTTATACCAAAGCCTACATTCACACTAGACTTCTGCTTGGCTTTCAAGGTTTCCTTTTATTTATCTGTGAATTAAATTTGGCACATTGATCATTGTAGTGACAATTTATTACTGACTAAGAGCTTTTTGTTCCTAAGTTGAGATTCTGTAATGCTTGTTATTAAATGTACAGAATAACTAGGGCTTGCAGAAGTCAATTTTAAGTGAATCCTTTTATTCTCAATGCAAAACCTTTATGAATCATATATTTCAGGCTGAGGAAAAATTTTTTTAACAAAAAATACATGCTACACTTTGAATGCACCGAATTAGGAAGCAAAGACTGAATTTTTTTTTTATCATTTGTGGCAGCTAAAGTAGGAAGCAAAAGGTAGGGCTTCAGCAGTGAATCAGCTAGTGAAGATAGAAAAGGAAATGATGGCTTTGTTAGAGAAATTAATAAGGAAGAACAATTGATATGTAAATATACATCTATTACAATACACCTCATTTCTGTAGAAAACACTTTCTCAGTTAATTACTGAGAGATCAGCATTGTACATATTAGGTTCAAAGTGACTCCAAAGAAGTTGATCTACATCAGCACTCCTGAAGGTGCTTTACTGACAAATAGCCTCTAAATATTGAGTACTTAACCTTTTATGTGTACCATGGACTCCTTAGGCACTCTGGTGAAGCTTAGGAGCCTCTTTCCAGAATATTTTTGAAGGCATAAAACAAAATTCATAGGCTTACAAAGGATTCTCACTATCTCCCTTAAAATATACAATATAGCTCTCTCTCTCTCTCTCTCTCTCTCTCTATATATATATATATATATATATTTTTTTTTAAGGCACTAAGTAACAATCTAGTGGTGGGTCTAATAACTATTAAAATTTTGATGTCCTGGTGAGTATAAGTACTTGAGATTTCTGCAGCAACTCTACTGTGATTTTCTGTGACTTCTTTTGGTGCAAAGTGACAGATATCAATAGTGCCACTATGGTTTATTGCATTTGTTATCTTAAAAATATCAGACAATTGGCTGGGTGTGGTGGCTCACACCTGTAATCCCAGCACTTTGGGAGGCCAAGGCAGGCAGATCACTTGAGGTCAGGAGTTTGTGACCAGCCTGACCAACATGGTGAAACCCCGTCTCTACTGAAAATACAAAAAATTAGTCGGGCTGGTGGCAGGTGCCTGTAATCCCAGCTACTCAGGAGCCTGAGGCAGGAGAATTGCTTGAACCCGGGAGGTGGAGGTTGCAGTGAGCCAAGATTACACCACTGCACTCCAGCCTGGGCCACAGGAGTGAAACTCAAATCTCCAAAAGAAAAAAAAAAAAATCAGGCAATTTATACATTTAGAAAGGAGAGCTTTATGTCTTAGAAAGTATTACTACCTATCGGCTAGGAAGCAGGCCGCTGGCCAAAGCCAGAGACAGAAACTTCAAGAGAAGAAAGGTGAGACAGGAATTTAAGGTGAAGGGGTTGGCTAAGTATACACACTAGGTTATAAGAGAAGCTATGAATATTCATGAAGGGGCCTTAACATCTAAGTTATATATTAGGTTATATGAAAATCTATGAATATTCATGAAGGGGCATTAACATCTAAGTTACATATTAGGTTATAGGAGAAGCTATGAATATTCATGAAGGGGTCTTAATGCATGTGTACTGAACAAACATCCGTGTTATATACATGTAATGTTCACTTTGCAGTGGAGATTTAACATTTGAATGTATTACAGTTGTTCTCTATTCATCAAAAGGTGAAGCAGAGACATGAAGGCACTCAGTGCACAGCCTCTATAAACTGGCCAGAGTCAGTCCATGGTTGGTAATCCCTTATCAGGAGAAAGTTGCTAAAATCCAATTCTTGTCCAATCAAACCTGTAGTTATGACTTGTGGAACAGGGGAAGTCTGTCGGTGTCTGGTGATCAGTGAGCTGTAATTGTTTTTATGTTGGTTATCTTGAGGCCAGCGCTTGTTTAACTGCCAGAGAAAAGGAAAAAAAAAGTCCTTGTGGCACTGAGAATAGTTTATTTTTTAAGTGCAAAGGTGCTTGACTTTACCTTTGCCTGGCATGGCCTCAGGTCTCCTTTATAATTTGGTATCTTATTGACACAAAGAGTCCATTCTGTCTCACCGGGGGCCTGAGGGGCTTTGTTTTTAATTTATACATTCATGATTGAAAAATGCCAAAGTTTAGAAGATTGGTAAAGATAAAGGTCTACATGTTTTCTCACCCAAGTTTATGGATTTCTGTATTCTATAGTCTCTGGACCGCAGGTTAAGAACCTGTGTCCAGTAGCTCTCTATTCTGTGTGGATATTGGAATCTCCTGAGAAGCTTTAAAAAAGGTATTTATGGTTAGGCCCTATTCTGTTCAATCATTTCAGAAATCTCCATGTATACAATGAATATATGTGTGTGTGTGTGTATATATATACACATATGTATGTATGTGTGTGTATATACGTGTGTGTATTTTTTATAAAGTTAATCAATTGATCCTACTGCCTACACAGCTAGCATTATTTATGGCCCTTGCCCTATATTATTAAACATTCTTAAAACTCCTGTATCAGAACAATTTATTAAGAGCATTTTATGGCCGGGCGCGGTGGCTCAAGCCTGTAACCCCAGCACTTTGGGAGGACGAGACGGGTGGATCACGAGGTCAGGAGATCGAGACCATCCTGGCTAACACGGTGAAACCCCTTCTCTACTAAAAAAATACAAAAACTAGCCGGGCGAGGTGGCGGGCGCCTGTAGTCCCAGCTACTCGGGAGGCTGAGGCAGGAGAATGGCGTGAACCCGGGAGGCGGAGCTTGCAGTGAGCTGAGATCTGGCCACTGCACTCCAGCCTGGGCGACAGAGCAAGACTCTGTCTCCAAAAAAAAAAAAAAAAAGAGCATTTTATATGTTTCAGGCACTGTGCTAAGTAAGGGCTTTATGTATCTGTGAAACAGAGATTTTTTTCCCCATTTTAACACATGATAAAACTGACATTTAGACATATTGCATTGACTATCTTGGGTCACACAGCTAGTGAGTGAAAGCACTAGATCAGGAAGGCTTTCCATACACCTTGAAGAAATATTTCATTTGGCCCTAAGTAGCCTGAGAAATTAAGAATATATGTTATTCCAATCCTTCCTTTCCCACCCTCTTAAATGGGCATTCTTAAATATAAACTTTCACAAGAGAAACCAAATAATTTGACAAAGAAAGAAGTTATGTTATCAGCCAAGCATTGTCTTGCTCTGACTCCCAACTAAAGACATTCTATGCCCAGCTCTTAATGCTTTCTAGGATGTAGCTGTCTATAGAAAATAGGGTCAGTGGGACTCAATTTGGACTTGGATTTGAGCTGTTACCTGGCCTCATCTGAAATTCTATATTCCAAAATAGGGGAAGTCAGGGAACTGAGTCAAATTTAGGTGTCCTGCAAGCGAGGAGGATGCTTATTGCTTATTTGATGGGTGTATGTTGGCCCAGAGTCCCTGTACAGTCTTCCTGCCATCTCCATGAAGACTACCTCAGCAAAAGTAGACTTCCATTTCTTTGAAGTTTTTAAAGTTTCACTTATTAGAAATAGGGGGATTTTTGTTACTCACACAACTTGTTTAAAAAAATAAAATTTAATAACAGTTGAAACTATATCTGTTGTCAGGCCAGCAATGGCCAGTATAAGATAATTACTTTTGTTTCTTTTTTTTTTTTTTTTTTAATTATACTTTAAGTTCTAGGGTACATGTGCATAACCTGCGGGTTTGTTACATATGTATACTTGTGCCATGTTGGTAGGAACACTTTTCCACTGTTGGTGGGATTGTAAACTAGTTCAACCATTATGGAAAACAGTATGGCGATTCCTCAAGGATCTAGAACTAGAAGTACCATATGACCCAGCCCTCCCATTACTGGGTATATACCCAAAGGATTATAAATCATGCTGCTATAAAGACACATGCACATGTATGTTTATTGCAGCACTATTCACAATAGCAAAGACTTGGAATCAACCCAAATGTCCATCAGTGACAGACTGGATTAAGAAAATGTGGCACATATACTTTTGTTTCTTATCAAAGAACTTAGAGAGCATGAACGTCACCTTAGTTCTTTTGCCTTGTACCCCAAAGAGAATAGTCACAAAGAGAAATTTAAGAGTCTCTGTACTGAAGGGACTCCTCCTTTTCTCCCTCTGGAATTTTTTGAGCTTGTCAAGTCCTTGTTTCTGTTGATTTCTACACAGTCCCATGCTGATTTATTTTAAATAAATTAGGAAACTGCTGAAGCAGCTATTGAAGGGAAGACTAGTAAACCCCCAGGAAACAGTTCACTTTTTTGTACTAGAGCTTCTGTAGTGATTTTCTGATATTCATGAATTCTAGAGTCAATATATACTTGCATCCCATCCTCCAGAAAGAAATTGCCAAACTTCAGGGCAAATTTTAACTCAGATTATCTAGTGACATTATTTTGTGGACCTTTAAAAATATTCTTCTAATTTACAAAAAAAAAAATAAGAATATATCATAATAGTAGTGGAAATTTAAAATGAGTGGTTAGGAGTGAAAACATCCATGACCACTTATCCTAACAAAACTCTGTTTTTCTAGAGTTATTGTAGTCTAGGAACTAAAGGCAGAGGGCTTAGAGTCAGAACAGATTTGAATCTCAACATCTCTGAGTTGCTTTTTATGACACCCTCAGCCTCAATTCCTCATCTGTGTGACCCTCAGAGGTGGTTGTAAACATTGTGAAAGATTGTGTATAACATTTCAATACATGGTAATTATTCACTACCATAAATTAGATTGCATAGAATATTTGTGCATTTGGTTTTTATCCCTACTTTTAAAATAATATTTTTTATATGTTGTGAAAGGGAGATTTGGCAAGTCAAAGGTAACAGCATGTGTATAGCTTTTAAAGTGTATTGCCCAATTGATTTTCAAAAACTTGGTGAACTAGTGGTTTTATACAAAAAACTTCATTTCAGAAATAGTTACCAATTTAAAAATTAAACATTAACTGACTAAATACATTTTTCAGTGATTCCTTCAATTTGAGCTCATTGTATGTCCTGGTATCATGTAATTTTTTGGACTATTTGTCTAATGTTTTATTTACTATACTCTCATGCTTTAATATCATTCATTCATTTCACTTAACAGTTTCTCATTAAAGCACTTAAATAGTGACAACTATTTTCTTGGTATCAGCATAGAAGCAGAGAAAAAAATAAAATATATGTAATTTCACAAAACAAAGGTAGCAAAAAATGAATCAGAATATGTAATATGGCTCACAGTTCTCTGATTAGTTTACGACTCCACGTAGCCAAGTATTTTCTTGACATAGGACATTTGTAGTTCTTTAAAATAAAATGTTAGTGCATCCTAGATGGAAATGGAGACTGGATTTACCCTCCCAATGGAAACAACAACAACAGAAATCTTAGAAAATACATGAAACAACAGCTTTTAAGACCTGGAACATCAGGCAATAAAGGAGAGTGGTCACTGATAGACAGAAAACAAAGGACTTGCCCCAGACCCTGAGTTGAGGAGATGGAGCAAGTGGCTAGAATTCACAAGATAAAGTACCAGAAAGCAGAGAGCTGCATGAAGAGAATTCCAGAGATCTGCAGGTTTTCTCTTGAGTATGCAGCAGAGTACAGATCAGCTCATGCATGTGAGTAAACAAAGAGACTGGAAAAAAGGATGAATGACATGGACTACTCCTTGGTTCTTATATATATCTGGGAATAGTGACTGTTCTTGCCAGCCCGACTGGAAAACCCTATGACCACAAGCATTGAAGTAGAATATAAACAAGACTCTTATTTATATATTATTGGGAAATAATTAGCCCTAGGCTGAGCACTGCTTTGGTCATGCCCAGCAAATGTTAAAGGTGAGATCTGAAAGGATCAGCGTGTTTCCATATAACTTAACTGCAACTCAAAACAAAGCTGAAGAATATTTATAAGAATACAGAAATATCTAGTACCAAATAAGATAGGATTCACAATATCCAGCATTCAATAAAAAAATTACCTGTTATGTAAATAAGTAGAAAAACATAAGCCATTATAGGAGGAAAATTAATAGATTAAAACCATCCTAGAACTGATAAGATGTTAGAATTAGCAGACAAGTACAATAAAGTTGTTATTTTAATTATATTCCTTACGTTCAAAAAGCTAAGACATGGAAGATAGATAAAAGATCTAAATAAAACTTCCAGAAATGAAAACTACAATGAATAAGATGAAAGGTACACTGGAAGCTATGAACAGCACATAAAGCATTGCATAAGAAATGATTAGTAACCTTAAAAATATAATAATAAAAGCTATCCAAAATCACACACATACACCCGCACACACACGCACACGCACACACACAGAGAGAGAAATAAACATACCATCAGGGAGCTGGTGCCAATAAGTGGCCTAATATATGTGTAATTAGAGTTCCCAAAGGAAGTTGTGGAAATACAGAAAACAATTTCAAGAAATAATAGTGCAAAGCTTCCACTTTTGCCTAAAACTACAAACCCCCCAAAACACCCCTCCACAAAAAAAAAAAAAAAAAAAACAAGAAACTTTATCAACTCCAAGCATAAGAAACATTAAGAAAACTATACCAGGCAGTATAATGTAATCATATTAATTAAACCAGTGATAAAGAGAAAATCTTAAAAGCAGCCATAGAATAAAGACATGCTCTGTACAGAGAAACACATATAACAGTTACTAATGTGATTAATTGTCAGAAACAATCTAAGCTACAAGACAGAGGGGCAACATCTTTGAAGTATTGAAAGAAGAAAAGGACAAATATCAACCTAGATTTCAAAATCCAGCCACATACCTTTTAAAAATATAAGTGAAATAAATAATTTTTCAAGCACAATAAAAGGAGGTCTACACTACATAATGTTAAACTATTTTAGGCAGATGGAATATGATGCCAGGTCAAACTGTGGTTCTATACAAAGGAATAAAGACCACCAGAATTTGTAACTACATGAGTAAATATATGATGTTTTCCCATTAACTAACGCAGTTTAGAAGAAAATAGATTGTTTAAACAAAAAAATAAGATAACATGGGGGTTATAGCATATATAAAGCTAAATGTATGAGTATAGTAGAAAAGTTGTGAGGGAAGAGATGGAAGTATACTACTTTATGGTTCTAACAGCTTTTATAAAGTTTTCTATTACTTGGACGTAGGCTGTGATCATTCAAAGATGCTCTAAGAGTATCTTAAAGATACTCTAAAACAATCACTAAAATAATGCTGCAAAGAGTTATGGCCAAAAAACCAACAATAAATATATAATGAAATAATAAAAACTACTTAATCCAAAAGCAAGCAGAAGAAGAGGAAAGATGAATAAAAAAGAGACGAGACAAATAGAAACCGTATAGTATATAGATGAGAGAGTTAAACCTAACCATTCAATAATCTCATGAAAAATGTAAATAGTCTAAGCACCCCTATTAAAGGGCAGAGATTTTCAGATTGGATTTTTTTTTTTTTTTTTTTTTTTTTTTTGTGAGATGGAGTCTCGCTTTGTCGCCCAAGCTGGAGTGCAGTGGCTGGATCTCAGCTCACTGCAAGCTCCGCCTCCCGAGTTCACGCCATTCTCTTGCCTCAGCCTCCCGAGTAGTTGGGACTACAGGCGCCCACCACCTCGCCTGGCTAGTTTTTTTTTTGTTTGTTTGTTTGTTTTTTTTGTATTTTTTAGTAGAGACGGGGTTTCACCGTGTTAGCCAGGGTGGTCTCAATCTCCTGACCTCGTGATCCGCCCGTCTCGTCCTCCCAAAGTGCTGGGATTACTGGCTTGAGCCACCACGCCCGGCCTGGATTTTTTTTTTTTTTTTTTTAAAGAGGGAGTTTCACTTTTTTTGCCCAGGCTGGAGTGCAATAGTGTGATATCAGCTCACCACAACCTTCACCACCTGGGTTCAAGACCTCAGCCTCCCGAGTCGCTGGGATTACAGGCATGCGTCTCCTCGCCCGGCTAATTTTGTATTTTTAGTAGAGACAGGGTTTCTCCATGTTGGTCAGGCTGGTCTTGAACTCCTGACCTCAGGTGATCCCCCTGCCTCGGCCTCCCAAAGTGCTGCGATTACAGGCGTGAGCCACTGCTCCTGGCCTTCAGATTGGATCTTTAAAAGGTAAGGTCAATTGTATGCTGCTTATAATAAATGAGTTTAAGTATAAAGACATAAATAGAAGAAAATTGAAGCAATCAAAAAATACATATTCCCTGCTAACTGTCATCCAATAAAACATGCTATATTTGTATTTATATTTGTCTGCTATTAAGCAGGCAAAGTAGATATAAAAGCAAGGAATACTTCCAGGGGCAAAAAAAATAGATTATTTTATGATGACGAAAGAGTCATTTCTTCCGATAACAATCCTAGGTATTTATGCATTTAATAACAGAACATCAAAATACATGAAGCAAAACCGATAGAACTGTAAGGAAAAATGGAAAAAGCCACAATTACACTTGGGGATTTCCATACCTTACTGTCAATAAGCAATAAAACTGCCAGGCACAGTGTCTCACACCTGTAATCCCAACACTTTAGGAGGCCAAGATAGGAGGATTGCTGAGCCCAGGACTTTGAGACCAACCTGGACAATGTAGTGAGATTTCTTCTCCATTAAAAAAAAAAAAAAAAGGAATAAGATAGTAGTCAGGCTATCAAATATTTGAAAAATGCTGTCAACCAACTTATCTAATTGGCATGTACAGAACATACTATTGAATGGCAATAGAATACAGTCTTTCCATATACATAAACAATATTTAGTAAGATAGCTAGACCATATTATTGGCCATAAAATAAGTCTCAATAATTTTAAATCATTTCAAATCATACAAAGTATATACTCTGACCACAGTAGAATTAGATTAGTAATCAATGACAGGAACTTATTTGGAAAAGTCTCAAATACTTAGAAAATAGACTTCTAAATAACCCTTGGATCAAAGAAAAAATCATAAAGAAATTGGAAATTACCTTGAACTAAATGGAAATTAAAATACACCATGTCAAAATTTGTGTGCCATAAAAGCATTATTCATCGGGAAATTTATAGTACCAAATGCATATATCAAAATGAAAAAAGTCTCAAGTTAATGACCTACATTTTTACTTTAAAAACTAGAAAAAGAGCAGTTTAAACCCAAAGTAAATAAAATAAATGATATAATAAATATCAGAGTGGGAAAGCAGTGAAATTGGAAAAAGAAAAATAATAGAGAAAATCAATGAAGGTAAAGCTGATTCCTTGAGAGGACCAAAAATATTGACCAAACTTTAGCCAGACTGATCAGGAAACAAAAAGAAGAAACACAGATTAACAATATAGAAAATGAGAGATATAACATCACTGCATATTCTACAGATACTAAAAGGAAAATAACATCATATTATGAGCAACATTATGTAAATGAATCAAATTAAGTGAACTGGACAATTTCCTTGAAGGACACAAACTATAAAAGCTTATTCAAGAGACAATAGATAACATTAGAGAAAATAAAACTTCAGGCCCTGATTGCTTCACAAGTAGATTCGCTAAACTATTTAGAAAAGAATAGTGCCAGTTCTATACATACCTTTCAGAAATGTAAAATAGATGGAATACTTCTCAACACATTCTATGGGCAACACCCTGATACCACAACTAGAGAAAGACAGTACAAGAAAAGAAAACTGAGGACCTCATGAACACAGATGCAAGAATTCTAAACAAATGTTAACAAATCAAAGTCAACAATATATATTAAAAATGCATCATCACCAAATGAGGCATGTCCTAGGAACTCCAGGTAGGGTTAGTATTTGAAAGTAACATAGTTCATATGTTATAAACTAAATAGTGATAATCATCAGAAAATATATTATCTCAATAAGCCCAATAGAAAAAAATTTTGAAAAAATTAAAAATCTATTTCTAGTTAAAATGGAAAACATCTCAGCAAACTAATAGTAGGAAAATTCCTTAACTTGATGAAAGGCATGTACAACAAAGCCTATAACTAATATCATACTAAATAGTGAAAGACTGTATGCTTTGCTCCTAAGTGAAATAAGGATATCTGCTTTCACCAACTTCTATTCCACATTGTGCTAGAGATTCTGCCCTGTCCAATTAGAAGAAAAAAATAAGACTGCAAAGGAAGAAGTAAAACTGTAGAAAATCCATGGAATATACCAAAGAAATAAACAACCAAAAAACATCACTTAATTTACAGGAACAGGCAGATAGCCCACAAGCTGTTGTTTTTAGATTTTTATTATTATTATTATTATAGTAAAACACCATCATTACTGCGACGTTTGCCATTCCCTTAATTTTTGCACCTGAGATAAATACCTAACTTGCCTATCCTAGGTTTGGCCCTGTCAAAATACTTTACATAATCAGTGAGTTTGGCAAGGTTGCAGGATATAAGATTACCTTGTAAAAATTAATTGTATTTTTATATGCAAGCAATAAACAACTGGAAATTGAAATAAATGTATCATTTACAGTAGCAGCAAATCATGAAATACCTACAGATAAATCTGACAAAAGATGTGAAAGACAAGAACACTGAAAACAGCAATACATTTCTGAGAGAAATAAAGACAACCTAATAAATGGAAGAATATACTGTATTCATAGATCAGAGGGGCCGCTATTGTTAAGATACTAAGTCTTCCCATTTCTATCTATGGATAAAGTGCAATCCCAATCAAAATATTAGCAAACTTTTTTCGTGGAGTTTGACAAGCTGATCATGAAATCCATATGGAAGTGCCAAGGACTTACAAAGCAACTCATAAAGAACAAAGTTGGAAGTCTAAAACTTTCTGATATCAAGATATGTTAAAATTACAGTAATCAGATAGTCTGGTGTTGGCATAAAGCTAGGCAAATAGATTAATGTGGCAGAATAGAGAGTCCTACAAACAACCCACAAATTATTTATATGAACAACTGATTTTTGATAAAGATGCAAAAAGGCAATTCAGTGGACAAAATATAGTCTTTTCAGCAAATATGGTGGAAAAATTGGGTATTCTTACGCAACAAGAAAGTAAGCCTTGATTCAGATCTCACATGATATATAAAAGTTAACTTAAAATACCCATAGACCTAAATGAGAAATCTAAAGCTATAAAACTTCTTGAAGAAAAAAAAGAGGAAAACTTTTGACCTTTGCTAGGTAAATATTTTTCAGAAACCTACCAAAATTACTGCCTTTGAAAGAGAGAAAAAAAAAAAAAATGAAACGTGATTTGATACAAATTAAAAACATTTCCTCTTCAAACTCATTATAAAGAAATATGAAAATACAGATGACAAACTGAAAGAAAATAGTTGCAAATCATATATCTGATACAGTACTTTGGCAGGTTTATTTTAGAAAGTTAAACATATACCCATCATATGACCCAGATATTTCACTTTTAGATATATACCCAAGAGAAAACAAAACATGTATCTATACAAAGACTTGTATGAGAATGTTCATAGAAGTTTTATTTGTAACAACAACAACAAAAACCTGGGACCAACTCGTATTTTCATCAACTGAAAAGGTAAACAAATTATGATATTTCATACTATGAAATATCACTTAGCAATAAAAAGAATGAACTATTATACATACAACAAAATGGATTAATCTCAATATAATTATTTTGAGTGAAGGAATCCAGATTCAAAAAAAAATCTCACAAAAATACATGTATTATTATGTCATCCTAAAACTTTGGAAAACGTGAACTGATCTGTAGTGACACAAAGTAAATTAATGGTTGCCTCATGGACAGAGGGGTTACGAGTGGGAGAGAGGAGTTATAAAGAGTCACATGGAAACTTTTAGGTAAAATAGATATGTTCATTATCTTGATTGTGATAATGGTCTCAAAGTATTACATATGTCAAAATTCATAAAAGTATATACTTTCAAGTATGTATAATTTATTGTATACCTTACATAATGATTTATTATTTTATACTTTATATAACATATATAGAATTATGCTTCCATAAATCTGCTTAAAAATTAGTTTAACTTAAAATTATTATAGCTCTTTTCCTGGAATGCATCTTGGGAATTACTTTTAGGTTGGGTTGAATCGCTAAAGCCTGGCTACCTAGCTCTTCAGTCCCTACCCGACTTTTCAAGACACCAGTCAATTAACACCCTCTAGCATTTTGATCATCCTCACTTTGATACTGAGTCATGGGAATTAACATGAAGTTAAAAATGACCTTATATAGTATTAAGAAATAAAAGAAATATTGGTTGGATTTTTAAGCTTTGGCTTTGCTGAAGATTAAAATGCTGGTGGTTCATGTCATTCAGTAAAAGAAGAATCTTGAGAAAATCCATCAAACCTTTTAAAAGAGTCATTATACAGCATTACTGGCTACAACATACTCTTTCTCAAATTCCCCTTCATTTTGTAATTTGTCAGGCTGCCTTTTGGGTGAGAATATTGTCTTTCCAGGTTGGAAGTATAGCATCTAACACACTGAACCGTGTGAAAGAGACCCTAGGGATGGCAATGATGCAGTGAATGTAGATTCCTTCTTGGGTATAAACTAGCTCATGAGAGAGGCAATGGAAACAATTTATAAATCACATATATTTGTCACATACCCAGTTCATGTCAAAAAATGAAAATAAAATTCATATTCAAAGAGCTGAAGAGCTTTGTTCAGTAGGCTCGCTTACTTAATACCAGTTTAGTAATATTTCATAACAATTGGTGTTGAGATCTCAACTCTAATGTCATCTTACTTAGTATCAATTTGGTACTATTTCATAAAAATCAGTGTTGAGAACTCAACTCTAATGCAATCTTTTCTTAAAGGACCGGGGAAAGAAGGAGAAAGAAAGGATAATGTGAAACCTGTAACAATTATTTTCCTCCTACTTATACCCTCAAGTCTTTAAAATGTACCTTTTTTTTTGTCTCAGAGGGCCCATTTAATCTGCTAATTTGTAAGCAATTTTAGAAAAATGCACAACTGTTTTATGAGAGGTTTAAATGTAGGAGGCAATATAAAGTTTTTATTTTGCAGAATATGCTACAAGTATACGTGCTGCATTAGCTTTGTTACAAACTATTCGTTTCATTTTACTCTTTTTGGGGCTTATTGATAACTATATTTTTTTTCTACCCCAGCTTCCTTTTTTGCCAGTAGCTAGTTTATACTTTTACATTGTACCCTACAGGGAATACTCTTTAGATATTTATTTTTCACAAAGAACTAATTTCACATTTCCCCCTGAGGTCTTCTAAGATATTTACTTGAAAGCATCCTCTTTATTGTTTAAAATAGCTTTTAAAAAACAAATACTTAACACATTATTGTTTTAAAGGTTCATGTACTGTATTTTAATGACTGCTTTTCTTTTTTAATCGTTATTTCTGGTTAGGTAATTGATTCAGTTTAAACTATATCTGTGATCCACAAATATGATCCAATTAATTGTAAATCAATTAAGAAGAGACTGTTCATGGGAGACATTGGACTACTAGCTTAATCACCAGGCAAACCAGACATCCTTAAAATAAGATAAATGAAGAATACTTTGATATAGCAGTTAAATGTGTATAATGAACTCTCTAATTTACTGAAAATTTTACTCTGTGGGATATGTCTTCATTTTAATAACCAAAATTTATAAAAGTACAAATTAGAATGAGGGCCATTTTGGTAAGAATATAGACTAATACAGGTAACTAATAGTCATCCATTTGAATAGGAGGCAGGGAAGAATCAGTGAATGAAATTTGTTGGTAAAGATGTAACCATATTTTTACCAATCTCTTCAACCTTTCTACCAGTGTATTTCATAACCATGTTAGAGAGAAAAGGTACGATTTTTTAAAAAGGAGCAAGGAAGAAGAAGAAAAAAAGGAATATACTTTGACAATGAGCCTTTTCTCCAAAGCAAACTGATTCTTAAGGAAAATAGAAGAAACAAGAATTGACAAAGGGGTTTTACAAATTGAAAACATAACAATTTCTTAATTTTGTATAGTCATTTATAGAATACAGATGTGTATTTCTCTGAATTGATCTCACAATAACCTCACAAAAAAGATATGAATATCATCTCGATCGCATAAGACTGATATCTGGATGAAGGTAAGGAATTTCCTGAGGATAGTTTTTAAATAGTAAGCGGTAGAATTTCAAATTGATAACAGAACATCTGACCACACAGTCCCCACTGTTCTACTAAGAAACTATATTATCTTAAATAAAACTATGCATATATACTTACTCACAATAAAAAGATTGTTTTTTAAAGCCAAACATGAGATTATTTAGAATTATCTATGAATGATTTACTTTTCTTTTTCACCTGGATTTTCATTTCCTTCGGTGGAGGTGCTAATGAGCAGAGAAATGGGAAAGGTAATCAGCCAGAGGGAAGAGAAGAATCAAAGACCTAGATAATTCACAAACTGGAAAATGAGCTCCTAACTAATCAAGACTGGATTGTAAATAGGATAGAAAGAATTTTTTATGCATCCCTGGTATTAGCCTGAATAGCATTTGTACCCAATCCAAGGAAAGTATTTGTGAATTTCACAGTTGGCTATTTTTTCTCCCTCTGAGATTCTTTTCCTGAACTAATTATCCATTATGTACATGAAGCAAAAAAATAACTTATCATTAAAGTCATTTTTGAGGTAGATATTTCACTTTGCATGTTGTTAAAATGCCTAGAGCTTTAATAAGGAATGAGTTAATTTTATTAATACATCTTCTTTGGGGAGTTTCTGATCTATATACTGATCAGCCAAAAGGAAATTTTCTGTAATATTTTATTCATGCAAAATTTAGGGAAGTAACCAGATTGACTAATCTTTCCATAATAAATAATTTAATTTAACTTTGTGCTGCTTTTTGCATTTTAATTTTTTCATAATGTGTCCTTTAAAACCTTCAATATTAAAATGATCAGTGACTGTTTTGTGCCTGATTTAGTTTAAATTGTAAATTTACTTATGGCTCTTGGGTTACAAAGTATGGGTGGGGCGATGTCTTAATATAGGACATGAACACAATTATAGGCTGGAATGGCTATGTGTACAATAAGTTTTTAAATAAATTACTGGAAACTGTAGCAATCAATATGAGAAATGACATATAACCATATAACAGTAATTATTATTGTTACCTCGACTATAATTATTCCTCAAATGCTTTACATTTCATATATTTTCATACATACTATTCAACTGCACAGTTGTATGAAATGTTTTATGACTCACAGTTGTTGCCTAATCTCTTGCTTAAAACCTTCCAAGGCCTTTCCAACTCAAACGCAGACTACTAGGATAATAGATGCCATATGGTTAGGTTACGGCTGTGAAATTCAGGCAGGACTTCTGCTTCTAGTAAGGATGTGGAAAGCTATGAGAGATTATTACTCCTACCCTAATAACCATAACAAAAGAGATAAGCCACAAAATTAGACTTTTAAAAAACTTACCTGAAATCTGAAAATGCAAATAAACCTAAATGAACTAAATTTCAGAAAGTGACAAGGAGAGCAGAAACTCATGACTGCTTTGCTCCCCAGAGAAATGGTGAAAGGAAGATGTCACCATAGAGACACCAGTTAAAATTGTAAAGAACTTTTAATGAATGTGTTTGGAGTTGCATGATGTGTGAGAACTCCAAGAAACCCAGGCACAGACCATCTCTGACTCACCAACCAACTGTCTCATGGGACTTCACTGAATTGTCAACCAAATGTAAAGCCAAGGCAGCCAAGCTGAGAGAGATCCCCCCTAAGGCAAGCAGGACCTCCTCCAGTTAAAAGGGGTCTGCTGAAGGCTAAGGCAGGGAAAAAGCCTTGAGAGAAATCCCCCCAGTGCATTCCAGGCCGTCACTAGTTGTACTACAGTGACTCTTCGGAAGGCTAGAGGAAGGGAAGATCAGTAGAAAGATACCCTGAAGCACAAAAAGCCATGGTGAAACTAGAGAGCAGAGAGAACTCCCGAGCAACCCAAAAACCTAGGAGCTGACCTGTAAAGCAGCAAGAGATATCCCTTGGTTCAGAAAGTTGCTTACTGGACTAACAATAAATTAAGAGATTCTAGAGTCTTTCTGGGACTCAGGTCCCAAGTCCTGCTGAAGAGAAGGTTCTGCTTTCAACACATTTGAAGGCAATGAAGAACCGAATCTAACTAAAGCCACGGCACAACCCAGACTTGGCTTAACTATAGACTTAATCCACTCAGTCTCATAATTAGCAGCCTGGTAAGAGAAGTGGTGTACCCTTTTCTGGGGATGGCTATTATTTCTGTAAATTTCTATTGCTCTTTTACAGAAAGCATCTGGCACTCAATAAAAAATTATAAGACATGAGAAAAACAAAAATGTGGCCCAAGATCAACAGAATATTCTTGAGAGTGGTCCATAGAAGTAGATCCACAGATAGAATTGGAATTATCAGATAGAGACGTAAAATAACCATGATAAATGTGGAGAAAAAAAGATCTAGTGGAAGAAGTGGAAAAACAGTCATGAAAAGATGTGGAATTTTATCAGAGGGTTGTAAAATAAATATTTTAACAGATCCAAAGAGAAATAAAAGAAGTGAATGATAACTTTATGAGAAATGAAGAATTCATTGGCCAGGCTTAAGGGAGACTAGACAAGATGGAGGAAGGAATCAGTGAAGTTGAAGACATAGTAATGTAAATTAGTATAGGCACTATGGAAAGCAGTATGGGTGGAGGGGGGTGCGCTAAAAAAGCTAAAAATAGAACTACCATATGACCCAGCAGTCCTGATGCTGGGTATATATGCAAAAGAAAGGAAATCACTTTATCAGATTGATATCTGCACCCTCATGTTTTTTGCAGCACTATTCACAACAGCCAATATATGGATTCAACCTAAGTGTCCATCAATGGATGAATGGACTAAAAAAAGTGGTATAGATACATAATGGAATATTTTTCAGCCATAAAAAGAATGAAATTCTATCATTTGCAACAACATGGATGGACTGGAGAACATTGTGTTAAGTGAAATAAGCCAGGCATAGAAAGACAAGCATTGCATGGTCTCACTTACATATGAGAGATAAAACAACTGATCTCATGGAGATAGAAAGTAGAATGGAGATTACCAGAGGCTGGGAAGCGTAGTGGGGAGGGGAAGGGAAGGATAAAGAGAGATTGGTTAATGGTTACAAAAATATAGTCACATAGAAGGAATAAGAACTAGTGTTCAGTAACATAATAGGGCTACTATAGTTAATAATAATTGCTTATTTCAAAATAACTGGAGGAGTGGAATTGGAATGACAGATGTTTGCGGTGATGGATATCCTAATTACCCTGATTTGATCATTACACGTTGTATGCTTGCATCAAAATATCATAGATACTCCGTAAATATGTACTCACATTGTATGCTTGCATCAAAATATCATAGATACTCCGTAAATATGTACTCACATTGTATGCTTGTATCAAAATGTCATAGGTACTCCATAAAAATGTACAATTATTATATAACCATAAAAATTATTAAAACAAATTAGCCAAACTGACGAATCAAAGACAAAAAAATATGCCACAGTGTCCAATACCTGTGGAACAATATCAGAAGTTCTAACATTCATATAATTGAATGTTATAAAGAGATAAGAAAGAGATTGGAGCAGAAATCGTCAATTCACTTGGTACCATCTCCCAGTGGCCTTCCTTGGCCATCATTTTAAAAGCAGGCCCCTATGTCAGACTCCAGTCATTCTCTATCACATGGCTAGGTTTTAGTGCCTCAATAATACTCATTACTGTATAAATTCTTCCTTTATTTTTTCTTGTTATTCTACTAATATTTATTGAATGCATGCTAAATGCCAGACATTATTTTGGAACCTAGTATTGAACAAGACAGATGGAGTCTCTTTTCTCACAAAACTTATTTTTTCTCTATGTGTAAGAATCTTTTTGCCTTGTTTTCTCATTTACCCCTAAATCTTTACCTCCTTGAAGAATGGTTGGTGCATAGGGGGAGCACAATAAATATTTCTTAAGAAAAAATAAATTAATTAATTGTCCTGCAGGTCAATTCTAAAACCCCATTTTTTAATTTCCTCCCCCAGGATTGTCTGGAAAAAACTGCTAAGCCTGTTCTGCTTCTGCTATCTGTTTTTTTGTTTTGTTTTGTTTTTGTTTTTGTTTTTGTTTTTGTTTTTGTTTCCCCATCTAAACTCAGGCTCCACTTCTACTAAATTCTCAGTAGGATTGGTTCACATATAGGCAATGCTTACAGATTGGTATATAGATAGATATAAAAAGTATGTAGATGTAAACTAGTATTTCAGTAAGAGGAGTCAGATGTTGGGGAAGGATAATCATACTTCTATTAATGCATGAATCAATGCATCTTGTAATTATGTGCATGTAAGACTGTGCTTCCTTACCAGAGAGCAGTCTCACAGTGTTCCTAGGGCCAAGCCCCATGCTTAGCACAGTTCAACTGCTTCTCTTTTATGTGCATCATAATATTTTATTAAATTTCACATGAAAGAGGACATCTTTTTTTTTTTCCTCAGACTGAGTTTCACTCTGTCTCCCAGGCTGGAGTGCAGTGGCACGATTTCGGCTCACTGCAACCTCCACCTCCTGGGTTCAAGCATGCTAAATAATCTATAAAAATCAGTCTTATAAATAAAGGACACATGCCATAAAATGTTTCTGTTTTTTTAAAGGCAACTGTCAAAATACTTTTTAAAAATTATTCTTCTCATTTAGAATCTATGTCCCGTAGGCCTTGTTAGGCAGAATCTGAAAAACCAGTGACCAAATCTGTCAGTCTTTCAGTGACTGATTACTAAGTATATTTCAAGTCACACACTAGAATTCTTCAAGGGTATGACTTCATTCTCATAGTTCTAAGGAACTACTACACATCTGCGATTTTCTGATTTATGTTCAGATTTACTCCCAGCCATCACTGGAACATGACAGTCTTAATGATAGTAGGAAAAATGTGAGTTGCCATTATTTAATATTCTCAATAAATGTAACTGAATTGTTAGTCATAGAGACACTGAATACCAGAGAAACTTTGAATAATTAATTATCAAGCATGATATGTCTTAGTCTGTTTGTTTACCAAGGGGAAAACTAAGGGTTAAAGATATTGGTAACAAACTTGTACAAACTAGTGTTCAGTTTGTCCACATTTATTAAGCACATCATACTACTTGTCTTAAATATGTTTTTGATTATTGATTACCCCTCCTTCTCCACAACCCCCTTCTCCACATCCCTGTTCCTGTTAAATCCAGAGAAAACACAAAAGTATAGCATTAAATTTCAGATGCACATCTTTTAGAATTATATGTTGCCAATATCAATTAGCCAGAGTATCATAATTAATGATGATTACATTCATTAGTAGAAGCTACTTGTTTTTGTGCCAGTTACTAGACTGAGTAATAGACATACTTTATCACTAATTCGCAGAACAATTTTAGACAGCAGGTATTATTATCCTTACTTTACAAATGTGGTAACTAATCCTAAGAAATAAGAAGTATCTTACTCAAGATTAAAAGACTAAAAGTGGCAAACCCAAGAATTGGACCTCAAAGTTTTCAGTCTCTAATATATACAATACAGTTAAATGTAATATCTACCTGATCATATTTCTTGACCTCCAAAAAAAAAATACAAAGAAAATAAGATACTTCTTTCTGTTTATGATTAAGGCAGACAAATGTATGCTGAAGTTATTTCTTAAGTAAAAATTTATTTACAGATACACTATTGATTTAAATTTAAGAAGCATACCACTTAAGTAAAATAGAAAATCAAATTATGCAAAATAAAAGAACTTAGAAAGCATAAAATTATTTCTACTCCTACATATGGTGCAATTATATTATCCTATTTAGTAAAACAAATAATAATTCTTCATTAACTTGGATTTACTAAGATGTATATCAGGTTACCCTGGTTAATAGTTTGAGATAAATATTTAACATTATCTCCACGCAATTATTAAGACTACATAATAATTTGTGTTGTAATTTATAATACTCCTCAAGTCCAAATTCATGTCTAATGTTCATTTCTAAAAATGCTCACACTATTTTACTACTTAAGCTCTTAAATCTTCCTGAACAGATATTTTGATTTTATTTGAATCCTTATAAAACTTTTTAAATGATTTAAAAAATTTAATACCCTATTTACCAAATAATCTGTTAACAAAAGGCCACTTTCTCAGGCTAAATTAACACTACAGTTTAATCATAATCATATTCACATTTTGAAATCTTTCTTACTGTTACTCACATGAGCAAACAAAAACACCTACACATGCTCAAAAAAAAAAAAAAAAAAAGGAAAATTTAAAGACTTGCTGAATTTTGAACATGTTCATTTTCAATTTACCTGAATAATTTGTGTCTGTAAGAGATGTTATGAAGTTTAATTTTTAAAAGTCTCAAATAAGTTTTGTTGTTATTGTTTTGCTTTTAGTGGTGGTTGTTTCTTGGCTGGATGATTGGATTTCTTAGTATTAGCTGCCTACTAGCATAGGATCTCCCTGTTACTTCTAAATAATGAGCTTAAACTCTGAAACTTCCCAAGAACAAAACCTACTACTTTCCTGCCTCTATTGCTTCCATCTTACTAATTTGTCCTATAGTATCTGATTCATTATATTCATTTACATACGTACTCACTGGGTACTAAATTTTTAAAAAATTCTTTTTCGTGTTTAGAATTTGAAGAACTGCCTGTCTTTCCAGAAATAGATTCAAAAAACTGACTTATGTATTAGGAAGTCTGTAATTTGTGGGATTGTTGATGTTATGGGGGAAAATCATGGAGCATATTAAAATAAATGATTAAATACTGTACCATGATCTTGAAGAACTAGAGCCTTTCATGGCTGTGTCACCAACTATGTGAACTTGGGCAAGTCATAATCTCATCTATAAACAAAGAGGCTGGGCAAGGTCACTCTCCTAAAGATACTACACTTCTGACAGTGATTTGATTAAATGGACCTCTCACTGAGGCTCAGAAATCACTTTCATAATGTATAACTTTTATTGTATTGTTACAGTGTGTATTGAATAGTAGAAGAAAAAGCTTTTATATTTTAACTGAACCATAAATACTTAGCCATTTTTTAGGCATCTTTGAATTGCACATAAGAGAAACCAGTGGGATCTCATGCTTGGAAAATATATGAGATCATTCCAGAGGTGAATACATACTATTTTCTATTCCCTACTCCATTTTAGTCATATGTAATGAAATGGTTTGATGGGAGCAACATAGAAAA
Organism: Theropithecus gelada; assembly: GCF_003255815.1. Taxonomy (NCBI): domain Eukaryota; kingdom Metazoa; phylum Chordata; class Mammalia; order Primates; family Cercopithecidae; genus Theropithecus; species Theropithecus gelada. The sequence continues at coordinate 125,646,936 of NC_037668.1, read as the reverse complement.
TTACTGAGAATTTTTATATTCTGAGGTTCTTTGACTGTTGGCTGAGTGGGCAAAGGGGCAGGATTAATATCTATTTCTGGAAAAAATGTTTGAGACGGAGGTGCATTTTCAGGGAGAGATTTTTTTTTTTTTTTTTTCTTGCTTCATTGGGCAAGAAAGCTTTATCTTGTTCTGTGAGGTTAACTATGGGAACAGACCACTGCTGGGAGCTGGGGAACATAAGGCCGAAAGAGGAAGGGAGAGAATGCTCTGTTAGTTTCCTGGCTAGACAGGTCACATTGCACTTGGGGCATGAAGATTAGGGTAAGAGTTTTAAATCAGCTGTGAAATTATTTTGGTACCTAGTATAGAGTGAAGGATTGGGGTTACATTTTTTTAGTAATTTCCTAGAATAGACAAACAGGAGTTTTGTATTATCGCCAGTATGTGCTGAAGGTGTAGATCTTTAGGTAAACAAAAATGTCAGTCATTTGGCCAGGCAGAAATAAGAGTAGGTTTATGTTGGCTCTTGAGATAATAATTAGGAAAAAAAAAAAAAAAGTGAAGGTCATTTTTGTCTGATCTTTAAGACTTCCAGTATCAGAAAACTTACCTTTTGATGGATAGTACCAACAAATAATTAACTTCATAAACAGATAATTAATCTCAAAAACAAACAATAAAAGATAAATCTTTGGATATATAGCCCTCCTTTTGGGTCATAGTATCCCGAGTTAGTAGCTGTAGATAGGAATTTTCTTTTTTTTTTTTTTTTTTTGAGATGGAGTCTTGCTCTGTTGCCCAGGCTGGAGTGCAGTGGCACAATCTTGGCTCACTGCAAGCTCTGCCTCCCTGCAAGCTCTGCCTCCCGGGTTCATGTCATTCTCCCGCCTCAGCCTCCCAAGTAGCTGGGACTACAGGCGCCCGCCACCACGCCCGGCTAATTTTTTGTATTTTTAGTAGAGACGGAATTTCACCGTGTTAGCCAGGATTGCCTCAATCTCCTGACCTCGCGATCCACCTGTCTTGGCCTCCCAAAGTGCTGGGATTACAAGTATGAGCCACCGCGCCCGGCCAGATAGGAATTTTCTTAAAGGACTTATTTGAAGATTAACTAAGAAATACTATAGGTTCAAAACCACTTAATTAACATACGCTGCATAAAAATAAAGTCCTTTTTCTACCAGTTCTGAATCTTGAAATCTCTTATGCCATAGAAATTTGCAGAGTCACTAGATAAAATAAAATTCTAGTTTGGTCTAAAAAGTTAGTGACATCATAAAAATCATGCATCATTGCTTAACTTTCCTCTTTGCTAGAGCACCTCCCTTTTGATTCTGCTCTCTGAAACATATCCTCTTAACATCTCTTGATAACCTAAATTTTTTCTCTAGATCCTAGTATCTACCTTTTTGCCTTTACTAAAATATCTATTAGCCCTGAAAAGGAGTAGCATTCCTTAAAAATCTCTCAAATAGAAGTCACTATTTTCCATTCTCCCTTCCTACCCTTCATCCCACCCTACTATAGAGCCACTCCTCTGTTTTTTTAAGCCAATAGTTGCATCCAGTACTCTTCCTGCTTCCCAGTGCCACTTGGAGAGAGGTTGAGTCAGCATTCTGTCACCAAACCATATTCTCTGAGACTAAGCCACACTCTTTCTGTCCTTCAGCTTCGTGGGTCATTATTCTGCATTTCTTTCTCTTCTTCTTCCTTACCCCCAAGTATTCATGAGACCTTTGGTATATTACTTTTAATCTTTGTCTGCTGTCAGCATTCATGGTCTTTGTTACCACGCATCATCCTCTAGTTACTTTTGCCATCATGTCATTTTCGTCCATAGACAGCTCCTGCCCTTCTTTTCCCAAAGAATTTTGCCACCTCTGCAGTCTTGAAAGTTGTGTTTCTGTCATCTGAACCAAAGTCCTTATCTTTGTATCTCCCACCACGTGGACTTTTGACAATTTCATGACCTCTTCCTGGTACCTCCTTTCTGCTCTAATTCTCAGCCAATTTCTGATTCAACTACCCTCCTTTTCCAGCCCATATTTAATGAACACTAATGACAACTAATGTCTTTCTTTAAATTTTGAAAAAATGAAAAATAAAGGAAATTATTTTCAAAAAATAATAATGTAATAACACCTTTGCATAGAACCATGCGGAACTGACAAATGTTAAGTTTTTTTTAAATGTTTGCTTTACTTTCTTCTTTGATTATAGTTTTAAAGAGTTAAGATGCAGACTTTTTTTTTTTTTTTTTTTTTGGTAAACCGAAGCTGAAATATATAATATGCATGAAATTGTGCAGCTAAAATGCAAATAAGTGAAATTTGTGAAAAAGGCATTAATGAAAAGAATGTTGTCAGGGTTCAAATGAGAACTTGTTTATAATCCTGTGCAGGGAAATTGACCAGAGTTGGGGGATTTAGGTGAAGCCATAGCATAATTGGATAAAGTCTATTTGCAAAATGTCAGATGTACTTTTCTCACTCTGAAGATCAACTATAGGTGTAGGATCCTAACCATATATGAATCATTATAGATGCCTTCATAGACATCGGTTTCTATAAAAGACCTTTTCTAAATTTCCCTCTGGAGTAATGAAGTGCTGGGTCAGTAAAGGAGACTAAAATTTTGAAAAGTTGTAGTCATAAAAGGAAAGCAGAAATCTCTAAGTTTCACTTCTTTCTTCATTTTTACAGTTTTAGTAACAATATTCTTGGTTAATATTTAATAGAATAATAATTGTTCGGTCTACTTTGATGGTTTTTGTCTTTATAATGTTATGCTGAAATATCTCGATTTGCTTAACTGTGTTCTACCAAAAGATTCTAAATAGGCAAATCACCAGAGATCACTTTCATAATCTGTTATATTATATTGTTGTAAGAAGGAGACCTATGGCAGATATTTTTTTGTTTTTCTTGAGTTGAAATGTGGTAACATCTATTTATACTGCTGATTTCCTTATAGACTTAAAAATTAATATCGATGCCAGAAGCACACATATTTATCACCTGGGGATTTCAAATTAATTAATCCTTTCTAAAAAAAATGTTTATCCATATTTTATAATGTGATACCCTAAGCATAGTCATCATATACCCTAGGTTTTCTAGGGCAGAGTCTGTGCAATTTGTATGAAATCGATGTGATATTATTGTTATAACTTCATATATTTTTAACACAAAAAAGTTTTCAGATCTGAAAAACTGAATTAAGCCTGTGCTTAACTAATTCAAAACATACTAAAATAAAGGTAATGTGAGAAGCTGACAATGACCAGCTTAGGAACTTTTAATTGCTTGGGTTTATATGTTGTGGAAAACTCTGAGAAAAATTTAACCTTCAATAAAACAGCATTCAGAAAAGGAATGTTTTCAGTTGACTGTGGGCGGAAGAATCCAAAATATAATATTCAAAGGATTCATACTAGCTCAGATGCTAGTATCAGTGTCTGGAGAAACATCAGTCTTACAAAGGTGACAAAAGGTATCCTATAAGAATTACTGTGCCCAAACTATATAATGAGTGTTATAGAGAAAATCACTGTAAATATTTGCATAAGAAATGATAAAGACGCATAGCAACTATAATCAGTGTTCATTTTCTCCTAGAATGTCACAGTGATTCTAGTGACATTCTTTAACCTATGGGAGTAAAGGATGCTTCTTACATATTCTAGCGGGTCTTGTTTTCACACTATGTTACTGTGTCTTGCCTGAACAGTGTGTCTATGTTTTCTTTCCCAATAGTATTCTGACCACCACTCTCAGTTGTCTTTTCTACTCAGGAGGTGAAAAAGACATTTCTACCCTATTTCCATCATGTAGAATTGTGGTTACTTCTGCATAAACTATCCTATCAAAAGTTCTAGAGCCTTGCCATGTAACCATGGAACACCCATTACTATAGGTGTAATGGGTTTTCACATATCCTTTCCACATATCCTTTGATCTGAAGAATATTCAGAGCTTTCAAGATGTCATTTTTATTAAACTTATGAACAGCTTTTAATGTAGTTTTGTTTAATTGTCTGGCTTTAGATTTTGTTGGAATTGTCTCTTGTTATCATTAGTAGATAAAAATAAATATAATCATTATATACTAAGAAAGTTCGACATAAAAAGACAAACAGATGTGTCATAGTGTTGGTGTGTTAAGAGGTGCAAATCTGAGAATCAGGAGGACTAGTTGTATTTTTGGTTGCATATTTGGTTTTATAGTGGGCTTCTTGGCAAGATTTTGCACTCACAGGCTAGTGGAAAGATGAATGACAATATTAATTTCTTATTTTATAATCAGTGTCAAAGAAGCATTTCAGTGCAAAATGTCCAAAGAGAGAAGAGGACTAGAAAGGAAAGGGTACGTTAAGCTGGAACCTGAAGTGACATTGCAGAGATTCTGCAGTATGTCAGGGGGTTGGTGATTCAATTGTCTGAATGCATGATTTGGTAGGCCAGTTTAGAGGAGAGCAAACTGGTCCTGTCACTGAAATCACAATGGGTAAAAATGGACCTATTCAATCTGCCTCTCAATGCCCCAAATTCTTCCTGGTTGTAAATTAGAGCTTTAGGACAATGCATTAACTCATTCGGGTCACCAGGGTACTATGTCAGCTCAGTGCTCGCAATTGCCCATGACCAATTCTGCACTCTCCCCAGCAGGAGGGATGCAATGTCATTTTGTAGTCTCTTCTTTAGGATAATATCAGGTCTGAAAGGGAAGGAACAAAGGAAGTTGCTGCTTTCCTTCCACCTACCCTACTTAGCCATAATCACGCCCCTCTTTCCACTTGGCCAGACTGTGAACCAGACAGAAAATAAGCTCAGAGGTTATGTGGTTACTCAAAGACTTGAATAAAATCAATAATTCAGTGCTATTCAACTCCATCTTCAAGTCAAAGAAAATGGGCATATGGGCAGCATAGGAGACTGGAGCGTTTTCTACCTTGTTTCTAGTAAAATCATTACAATATGATTTCTCTTGCTAGGACCAACATTTTTATGTGGCTACTGTCTGCTTCCATGACAGCACTTCACTCCATTCCCTGCTCAGTCATTAACATCCAGCAATACTGGCTTTTTCTGTGTGTTTAAACATGGCTAGTTCTCACTGCATGTGGACCTTGATGTATGATATTCCCCTTACTCAAATTGAGTCATTGTTCACCCAAAACAGATTCCAGCTCATCTGTGAAATTTCCACTTGCATGTCACTTCTACATGGAGTCATTGCCTGAAAGGGTGAACTGTATTACAGATCACTTATTTATTTACTCATTCATTTATTTTGGATAGCATCTTGTTTGTAGCACTTACCACATTTGGTAATGTACACCATTGTGTTATGTTCCTTGAATGTTTCTCTTCTCCACTAAATCACAAGCTTGAAGTGTGCAGGTGTCACATATGTTTTCTTGAATACTATATTCTCAGAATCTAGTCCAATTCCTGGTCCATAGTAGGTGCTCAGGGAATGAACTCCCAGAATCCCCCACTTTGTCATGTGCTCAGGGTCCCTGCTGTGACCTGCACAGTATGAAGTAATACCAGTGACCCAATAGCCCATGGAGGTAGAAAATGAGACATCTGAAATCCAGACCAGAAAAATACATTCTAATAAAGGTTACTGTACTTTACCTCACCTTCGTTTCATACATTCATGGTTTTCTCCTAGGTCAGTCTACCACAATCTCTAGTCAGCAGCAAACATGTTATCAGAGTAAGTCTGTATACGTGACCTTAGCTCTCTAATTCAAAGTCATTTGTCCTCTGAAGGCTTCTCCAGTCATTTCCATGGTCCCTTGTTAAGGACTAAACAATTAAATTGTGAAAGCTGTCTTCCCTTTAATTGTAAAACTCTCTCTAATAAGTGCATTATTTTATGTGAAATGCACATTTTCTAAACTGTAAACAATTCCATATTCAAATATTGCTACCTATATTAATATTTTAATATAATAATGTTAAAAATACTTCCCAAAACCAATACTGATAGATTGGTTAGGTCTTTGCTTTTTTAAAAAACTTAATTCCTAATATCACTTTCAACTATTGGTGAGAACAGTTCCATATCTCTTGCTTTCCTGAGGGAAAACACAAGGTATAGGAATAAACAACAATTTCAGGGGTATTGTAATACAGAACTCCAATCCCCACTGCCCTTCTTCTGTATTTCTCTGCTCCCATCCTCAGGGGCTGGTGCTTTATATGCCTGACTGTTTCACTCATGCCATTTCAGAAACTCACCTCTGCCAGAAATTCCCCCTGCATCAGTTTTTGGAAACATTCTTCCTAATGCTCTTGCCATGGGGTCTTCGGAGCTGAGAATGTTCCACCAGAGATAATAGTCTTTAAGATGCTCAGAGTGTTGCCTTGCTCTTTGAATGGTGTGTTTCCACCTCCCTGAGGAGTTGCAGTAATATCCCCTGGCATGGAGACAGGGTGCCTGTATATCATTGGGCCACAGTACTGGTCCATATTGATAAGCAGCTGTGTCCCAAACTAAAGCACACACAATACATTCTTCCAACACTTATGTATTGTCATCTGTTATGGGATAGGCACTCTTGTGTACTCTAGATTAGGCAATGAACAGAAGCTGACCAAGAACCCATCCTTATATTTCTCAAACACCCAAAGTTTCTGGGCAATCACTTTTTTTTTTTTCTCAGAAATTGTAAGCTTGATAACTTCAGGAGTCTTAGTGTGTGAGGCCCCAAAACTTTTCACATTTCTCTAGGGGAATCTAATGGCTTTTCATGCAAATAGTTAATCTCTGGAAGTAAGATCCTTGGCGGTTTGATACAATACATGAAGGTTTAACATTTCTTGAGCACTTATGTGCCAGACATACTGCTAAGAGCTTAACTAAAATTAACTCTTAAGGTTGTTGTGAAAGTTAAAAGAGTTAATATTTGCCAAACCCTTAGCACTAATATTGCATCCATTTTATAGCTAGGAAACTTGGAGAAATTAAGGGACTTTACCAAGTACACATGGCAAGTTAGTGGAGATACTAAGATAATATATAGTCCATAAGATATCAGAGTCTGTGCTGAATACTGAAGAGAGAAATGAATAAAGTGAACGAGGAACAAACCCCTGCTGTCACAGTGCTCGCAATCTCAAGGGGGAAGGCAGCAACTAAATAGGTTCAGAAAACTATGTGCAGATGAGAAACACACAATGTCACACAGTAGTTAAGAGTATTAAATACCTAACTCTACCACAAGAGCAAGTTGATTAGGACCTTCCAGAGGTAGTGACTCTTGATTGACATCTTGAAGAATGACTAGAAGTTCAACCTGTGGGCAGAGGAGGCACTGGCATTACCAGCAGAGTGATGCAGTCCCCTGCAAGTTTGAGAAAATGTTTCACAACCGGGAACTACAAATGGCTCCTTACTGCCTGAGTGCCGAATACAGATGGGAGATTAGCAGACATGATGGTTGGAAAGAGATCCCTAGACTGCAGGAGCCCAATTACAAAGGGCCATTTATGCTTGCCTAGGAGTTTCAGCTTTACCCTGGAGAGATGGAGAACTAATGAGAGATTTTATGCAGAGAAATTATATGATCCTGCTTGCATTTTGGAAAGATCTCTGAGTGGCTCTGCAGAAACTTGATGGACGGGAAAGTAAGGATGGAGACGACAAAACCAGTTAGCCAGGGAACATGTAAGAGTTCAGAAATGAATAGGGCAAAGTAAAAAAATCTACAGGTTTTCATATTAAACACAGAACTCTTTCATCTTCAACCCCAGAAAATTACAAAGTGTTCTTAATGTTTTCAATTTGCTGCTCAGATCCACTCTCCTCTCTTCCATGCAGTATCTGCATCTGGAAGACAGATCTACTTCAGTTGGTCACTTTGCCCTCTAGGTTCCAGCTGGATTCAGTCAGGACAGATCAGAGAGACTGAGGAGGGGGAGGCCTACTGCAGGGTCACTGTGAAGTAGTGGCTGTGGATGTCACTGAAATCGCAGCTCATGTCTGGTGGCCCTTTTTGCCATCCTCTGGTCTTAAGATGGTCCTGGGTCCTTACTGCCACTCCCAGTGTCCTCTCCTGTTCCTTGTGGTTTTCCTGCACAAGGCTATATCTTTGTAAGTAGTTCCATAACATTTATTCATTTTATCCACTATTGACTGTCCTTTCTCTTTCCTGCTGGGATTCTGAAGAATATGCGAGCATAAAGGAAAATAGGCATTGTCAGAATCTGTTAGTAGGGTTATAAATTTGTACATTCTTTCTACAGAACAATTTGAACATAGCAGTAAAATTTTTGAATACATGCACTCTTTGACCTGGAAATCTCTCAACTAAAATTTCACTCAGTGGATAAAATTGCCAACATAGGTGTAAACCAATGTTTACTTTTTTTAATGTAGTGCAAGTTGCAGAACTGTATGCATATTATCTTTTTAGCATAAAATATATATTTTATAAAGATAAACAACATTAATAGTGTTCACATGAGTGGAAACGGCCTGGAGGCAGAGGGTGAGGTTACAGGTAGATTTTGTCTCATCATATTGAATTCTTCTAAACTGTTTCAATTAACTTTTAACAAAAATTATTTTTACTTTTCAAAGATACCATTAAAATTGGAGTATCGGTGCCTATTCCACAGGGTTGTTATGAATAACAAAAATCATAATGTATTATAATAGTGATTACGTACCAGGTCTATAGGAGGACCTGTAGGGTAATAAGTGGGGATAACCAGAACTACAGCAGAGTAATGGAAGTGGAAGAGGTGATGAGTTTTTGAGTGGTATAGGAGTTGGAATTACCAGAGATGGTGATTATTCAAGTAGCAAGAGTAGGGCATGTATTGCATATGAAGAAGAAAGTATTATACAGTGATTTTCGGTTATCATTTAAGCAACTGTGTGTTGGATGGCTCCATTCACTAAAGGTGAAGTGCACCAGGAGATAGAGATTTGCGAAGGGAGATGAAGAGTTTGGTTTTGCCTAATGGAGTTTCTGGTGCCTGTGGGATATCCATTGGGTTGTCCAGGAAGCACTTAGATAAGAAAAAGTCAAATGATCTCATGGCAAGTAGGCCCTCTCTACCCTGAAACATCATTGTCTGGGAGTAAGAGTTCAAAATCAGTTAGAGATTATAAGAGCCATTTTTAGAATCCCTGCTGCCACCTTGGATTTCTTTTCCTTTTTTCAATATACTTATTTTTCCTTTTTCAGTCTTTATGGTGTCACTGCTTCTAGGCTTTGGCTGAAACCTGTGTCCCTTAATGGAATTTAGTCTGCTCTAGCAAACTAAGATATACCAACACCTTTTGGTAACTAACAATGCAGCTCAACTTGTTTCTTGGTTCTTGCTTGTTCTATAATACAGTGTATTTTTGCACTGAGAAGATTTTCATTATGTTCTACTGTTGTATATTTCATTGATATATTTATGTCGATAATTTTTACTTTTTCTTGTCATATTTTCTCATGGGAAAATGTGTGATACTTTTAATACAAGAAATCATCTTAGGTTGGGTGCAGTGGCTCACGCCTTTAATCCCAGCAGTTTGGTAGGCCAAGGAGGGTGGATCACTGAGGTCAGGAGTTCAAGACCAGCCTGACTAACATGCTGAAACCCCATCTCTACTAAAATACAAAAATTAGCTGGGCATGGTGGTAGACACCTGTAATCCCAGTTACTTGGGAGGCTGGGGCAGGAGAATCACTTGAACCTGGGAGGCAGAGGTTGCAGTGAGCCGAGATCACACCATTGCACTCCAGCCTGGGTGACAGAGTGAGACTCCATCTCAAAAAAAAAAAAAAAATCTTATATCTACCTCAGTTAGAACTAGAGGCAATTTTAATGCAAAACAAAAAGGTAAGCTGTGTTTTGAAGAAAACTTGCCAAAGCAAATAGTGGAAATAAATACATTATATCTATTTCCCACATCTCTATGTAGTTGTTAATACTTTATTAATTTAAAACCTACATGTTTACACGTAACTTATGCTAAAGCACAAAAAGGAAGTAGATGAAAATTTGTTAAATTATTTACTAAATCCTTCCACAAAATACTTTTTTAAAATAAAGGGATTATAGATCAGTAATGTCAAGATATTCTGCATAGCTTGTCTTTATCAAAATAAGGAATCTTTTTATTAAGGCAACCCAGAAAGTGTAGATTTACGGATTGAAGGGAGTATGTTTAATATGTCTGTATCTATCTAGATTGACAGTTCTCACAGACATGAATTTCCCCAGAGAGACAGTGTTACTGGTGTCAGTGGATGGCATCATTTACTTCAATGTTCCATTATTAAATTGATAACAAGATAATTCCTCTGCTTCTCAGAGACATGACAGGGTTTACAATGGTTAACACTCTTACTGTATGGGGCTCGATGTTCTAGGTAGTTTTTAATAAGAAGCTTTTTTGTATTTCAATATTGAAAAAAATTAAAGTGAAAACAACATTGTAAAATAAATTCAAAATCAAATATATCAGGCAACACAGTGTGGCCATTTGAAGAATATTTTTCTTATTGTGTGTAGCTTTGTTGAAAAGAAATGTACATTTCCTTCCATCTTTCAGGTCAATTTTACTAAACAGTAAAAAGCGTGTATTAGGGTATGTTATTTGTTGAAATTGAAATTTACATATTTGGTTGATTATTTGAATACAAGACATATATAATAATTTTAAATAATTACAGAGGCAGAGGACGTAGCTAATATGTGTTGAGTGTTTTTAAGTTTTCACTTTAAAATGCAGATATAAAAGAAGGAATGGAGATAGAGTTAGAGATATCAATAGAGGCAGAGATATAAATAGACAAATAAGCAAATAGAAATGCTTTAAAAACCAACTCAACAGTTCACTGAGACCACTCTTATTAACCTCATGTTACAGCTGAAGAGACTGAGGCTCACAGAGGTTAGTTAACTTATCCAAGACGTTGTGAAGCTTACCCAAGGTCCACAGCTAGTAAATGTGAAAGCCCACACACGCTCTTTTACTAGATTATATGGTCTCCCTTGTAGGGTTTAGGGAAATATGTTCGTCTTTAAATAACTAATAAAGTGCCTCCATTAGTAATAATTTTTAAAAGGAACATATTTCTCCAGCTAGCAAGCAGGGGAACTAGTAGTCAGACTTCCCTATATCTGGCTCCAGATCTTTCCAGATGCTCTTCAGAAAATTAAAATTGCGTAATTAATATTTGTGTGGCTATATTTTATTTAAGGGTAAATGCTGACAACCAATCCTTAAGGCTGCACATGAAGCCAGGGTCTACCTAAAAGGGGATTCGATGAGCACCTCTGGGTTAAGGATATCTCAGGAGGATGTTAATTAATCCTGTCATTTCAATGATGAGTGGAGCAAGACTTCTGCATTTGTTTAAAATTGTGTGGTGTTTGCAAAGAGCTTTATAGGTCATGGATCCCTAATGATTTCCAGATAGAATTCTTTTCTGTTTCACCAAGAATAATGTGAAGCTTTCTACCACAGGCAATGCCAACTGCTGACTACCACAGAAATACTTCAAGAGAAGTGATATATCAGTAGCTTCAAAGTATTCTAGGATCCATTTCTGATGGAAACATGTCACTGTATACCTTGGAGCTAAAACAGAATAGCATTTTCAAAGTTAAAAATGAGAGAAGTCCAAACATTTGATATCTAATAGATAAAGAAAATCAGAGAGTAAAACATTTTCTCAGTCATTGATTCTGGAGGGATATAGCACCATACACAGCCACTGGATACATTTTCTTTACCTATCCCAAAGTACAGCTCCTCATGAACTATTGACAAGACTCTAAGTTTCTGTACTACATTACATGAATGAGAGATTAATTTATGTGAATTTATTCCTTGTTGGCAAATGGAATGACACAGTTTGAAGTCCTTTCCGAGCTATAGGGAATTAGATTGCCCTGTTTTTAAAGGATTCTATATTATGACATGTTTTTTCAGATTCTTGACAAAAAGTGATTTAATATCAAATTCTGACAAATGAGAACCGAAACATCAATGGTTCTTAAGCATTAATGTTATTGGATTTCTCTTGCTAGACATGTCATCTCCTTCATCTTTTTTTATTGTAAGACAGGTATTATTGAATAGTTACCATATCTACTAATCAGTACAACTCATAAACGTATAAGAAATTTTACATGAGAAAATAGAACTTATAAGAAAGAGACCCCACCATCAAAGGAGTATAAACATGTTGGGAAGGCAGGACAAACACATAGAAATTAACAATTAATTTTAAAATGATATTACTTCGTAAAAGCCATACCCTATACAAGCTGCACATGCTACAGGAGTAAACACACCTGTTAATGTACCACAATCTATATCACAGAGAATGGATGATGCAGCAGAAATGTCCAAACAATTTTATCAGTAATAGAGCATGGAAAATGCTACCTTCCTCTTAAGTACCTCATTCAAATATGGACAACTCAGGAAGCATGGTATTTTTTAATTATTGTAAATGAAAGGCACGCACAGTGGCTTAATGCCTGTAATCCCAGCACTTTGGGAGACCAAGGTGAGCGGATCACTTGGGGTCAGGAGTTTGAGACCAACCTGGACAACATGTGAAACCCCATCGCTACCCAAAAATACAAAAATTAGCTGGGCGTGGTGGTGGGTGCCTGTAATCCCAGCTACTCGGGAGGCAGAGGCAGGAAAATCACTTGAGCCCCAGAGGCAGAGGCTGCAGTGAGCCGAGACTACACCATTGCACTCCAGCCTGGGTGACACTGTGAGTGTCTAATAATAATAATAATAGTAAGAGTTGTAAATGAAGTGTTATTTCATTGAGGCTGGAGATTGTGAGAAAGATCATCCTGATTCATTTAGATAGGATCAATGACTATCCTACAACACTTGCTTAAATTAAGACAGTCTCTGAAAACCATGTACGTTGATAGTAATTTTCCCAGCTTTTCATTCTACCAGTGTCCTAGAGTTTTATTTGCCATTATTCTGGTTTTATAGAGTTTTGTTTGCTTTTGTTCGGTTTAGTTTGTTTGTTTTTCCCATAAGGAAAGTTTTTTTCCTTCTTCTTTTATAGCTTTAGGAAGGGTAGCTTCATAGGAAGTAAAAACAGCCATGCTACTTACACAGAAACTCATTTGATAAAGAAAAAATTAGCTAAAAGTGAAATAAGTTAATGACTTTTTTTAAAAAAAGAATGAGATAGTCTAATAAAAATTATTTGCAGTTGCCTTAAAAAAAAAAAAGAGTTGCTGACAATGTTCTTTAGGATGAATAGATCAGAGGAAGCTGGCCCTGCAAGCCAAACTAAAAGCCAAAACAAAGCCAGGCAATATTATTGCTTCAATACTGCGTACTGCTAGGATGACTAGTAAGATATAGGCTGTGATCCTATGTTTCACCTAGAAAGACTTAACTAAAACATTTTCTAACTACAGCACATTCAATGAAGAATAAAATCTCTTCTACAGATAAGTAAGAGTCCAGTGAGAAATGAAGTGGGACAGAGTAATTCTATATGAGAAGAGTAAACATTGTTAAGGCAAGAGTATTTTTAGAAGGTGAGCATCCTACATTTATAGTTAAAAACCCAAATGAATTTTCTATTCTGAGTCCCCTTTGATGAGCATCAAAAAAATGGCACCATGAAACCACTGCTCGACCAAAACTGTACAAGTCCTATAATACATGAAATATAGCCACTCATTTATTTTGAACGATAATTTTTATGAGATTTCTTCAAGACCATAAGATAGGGATAATATCCCATATTGCTGAGCTTCACAGCATCTACAGTATATTTGCCTTTAATGGTATTTTGATTCAGTGAGTCCTTGAATGGAAATTGTCTACTCAACCAAGGCTGATAACCAACTGATAGAAAGACTAATTGTACTAAATTATAATTTGAAAAGAAGGCATTTTCCTAGACTAGACAAAAATTTACCATCAAATTTCTATGTTGGCATATCTCCTTCCAACTTGTAGAAATTTTAATGTGGGGTTTTGTTTTGTTTTGTTTTACTGTTCTTTTAGTTTTCTTGTTTTGTTTTATTTCTTTTTGTTGGGTAATTTTGTCTCATAGGTGGCTATTTCTGAGTGGAGTCACTGGGGCAGTTGGCTGAAGGAAAAGTGCATATGTACTTGTATATATTATAATCTACATATAACTTCTATATATACATATGTATGTATTATTTACATATAATTTGGTGCGAGTATGTTGTGCACTTAACAAATCCATAAATCTCTCTGGCTTGGCTGACTGGTTATCTGATGAGAAGTAATACTCCAAGTCATGAAAATATGTTGAAAAAAAAGAGAACAAGAAATTGTTTAGCCTGATACTGGGGCCTAATTACGTGTAGCTTGAGGGAGAAATTGAAAGACAAAAACTAGCTTGTAATCCCAGCACTTTGGGAGGCTGAGGCGGGAGGATTGCTTGAGCTCAAGTTCAAGACCAGCCTGGGCAACTTGGGGAAACCTCGTCTCTACAAAAACAATACAAAAAATTAGGCGGGCATGATGGCATGGGCCTGTAGTGACTGTAGTCCCAGCTACTTTGGAGGGTGAAGTGGGAGAATCCCTTGCACCGTGGAGGCAGAAGTTGCAGTGAGCCGAGATCGAGCCACTGCACTACAGCCTGGGTGACAGAGCCAGACCCAGTCCGCAAACAAACAAAAAAACAACAAAAAACTCTTGACAGTAACTACCTCTACTATGTTGTGAATTCTTCCTAAATAAATAGCAAAAATCCTCATTACTCTTAAAGCATACTAAAGGAAACATTTAATGCTATCCTGTAGTGAATAATTCTTTACTAGAGAGAAGATGGATTGGGTGACACATGAGGTCAACTACATTTGTATCTCCTTTTTTTTCTATCTGTCCCTCACTGAGCAGAGAAAAAGCAGCATGGTCTCAAGAAAGAACAGCATGGTGCCAAAAGAAGTTTCCACTAAGCCTTTACAGTCTGCATTCATTCTTTTATTTAGTAAAAATGTAAGAGGTTTTTTGTTTTGCTTTCATACTTTTTGTTCCAAATACAGGGCCAGGGACCATTTACCCTTTGTTCTTGGTAGTTGAAAAGTGTAGCATATGGTAAACCCTTTCATTGAATAGGCATTCACGATCATGCATGTGAAAATGCATTAGAAGAATTTATGAGACATGTGGGGACATAGGCTACATCTGAGACTAAAATCCTCATCACAGGCTTTTATGGCATTCTACTATGATGACTTGTTTAGAATGGCATGGGAGAAGGACACCTTTCTCTTCTTTCATTAAATGATAGACCACGTGGAATTGGTAGTAAATAAATCCAAAGGTTCTGAACCAGAATTTGTCTTTTAAATCAAATGATTCTAGAGGCTGTTCTTGCTGTATTCTAATTAATGAAAACAATCAGTGCTATAGGTTTTATAATGCTCTTTGAAAATGCATAGCAACTCTCAAAACAGGATGCATTTAATGACCCAAAACTGCAGTCGTACACTTTTTTCTTAAAACTTAATTGTCCATACTTTCATATAATAATTTCCAAGACAAATGTATGCTTATACATTTATATTTTAAACAAACTTTCAAATTGGCAAATTTTTATGGTAGAAAAAATGCATAATCTACTCTTAAATTAGAGGACTATAAACCCATACAATTACTTCATTTTGAAAGGATAGGTTTCTCCTGTTTGTTTTGTAAGTTTCAAAGATCATGTAATTATGTGTGGGAGAAGGGGAGAAAAAAGATTGCAAAACAAACACCTTATTGTAGTTTCTTAGAAACAGCATTGATATCAACATTTGGGCATTTGTGAGCAAGCTGGAAAGTATGAACAATGAGAAAAAGGCACATTTAGAGAATAAATAGTTTGTTTTCAAGCTTTCAGTGTATTATCATGAAAATGCATCAAGTTTTAGACTCTGAGAAGGTCCTTCAGAGTTTGCTTTGGACTACAACTGCTAATGCATTGATGATTATAGTTAAATGTGACTTTAGTTCAGCACTTGAAATAGCTAACATTCACATTAGAAAAAATTATGAAATGACTAGTTAAATTGAAGGAATTGGGGAATTTTCCTCCCGGTATGCTTAATGAGGTGTATACCCTTTGCATGCATGGTAAATATTAGTGTATATGTATTATCATAGAAGTATATAAATATGGCTCGAATACCATTTCTTGATTTTAATTAGATCGCATTGCCTTTTGAATATCCTTATTTAAACAGGTAATGTGAATTTAACAGGAACTTGTTGTACACTCTGTTTTATTTTTATAGTATGCAAATAAGAAACAAATGCCAACACATTCATTATGCTGTTTAATGTCTATACCGGAAAGGTTCCAATCACTTTGAAAAAGGTCCTTTCACTACTTCTGCTGTAAATCACTTTGTCATGCTTCTGAGAAGAAACATTTTGAACTGAAATTTGTAATGAAGATTAAACCCTGTGATGTTTTAAAAATGTGGGAAACATTTTTGGTTGATCCCTAAGCATCAACAGCATATTAAGGCAAAGGAATGATTTATCAGTATTCAATGATAAATGAATGTTTTATTATTTTAGCATCATTAATCATTATCCAAAGTAGTGAGATGTGTTAGAGGGTTTTTTTGGGGGGGTTTTGTTTGTTTGTTTGTTTTTGTTTTGTTTTTTCTATTACTGTTTACCAAGGTGCCCATTGTTAGCAGAATTGGCAGCTCAAAATGGAGGTGGAAGCATGTGAATTCACCGTGGAAATACCTTCTTGTACAAAAAGATCTTATAGAGATGAGGGAGATTGTAGTGAGGATGGAATATGATAAAGTGGGAGGAAGGAGAGCAGAAAAAACAGTGAAGATGACTTGATTTGTGCAGGAATAGTACACAGGATCATTAGTTTATTCATTGAATATTTATACTGAGCTTCATTTTTGCGCCAGCTCAGAGATGAGCATTGAAGATGCAGTACTGAAGGAGATGATCTCATGGAGAAAAAGAGGATGAGTATTGTTGAAGCATAGGAGACAGATAAGGACAATGAAAATCTTTATGTCTCATCTAGAGCCTGGATTGCAAAAGAATCATCCAGCTGTGTGATCAGAATGCATGCCCTTTAGACCATTCAGGTAAAGAGCATGATTCCTAGTTTCAACCCCACTGTCCATTCTTTCCTCACCCAACATTGCAGCCAGTCTCAGCTCACTATTCTGTGTTTGGCATGGCATCTGTTTGCAGTAGTGGCCCTCTATGGGTTCCCCGCATGTCTGGGACTCATAGTTCTAAGAACTTTTTCTGTGTTAGTAGGAGAATTTTTTTTTTTTTTTTTTTTTTTTTTGAGATGGAGTCTCACTCTGTCACCCAGGCTGGAGTGCAGTGGCGCAATCTTGGCTCACTGCAAGCTCCACCTCCCAGGTTCATGCCATTCTCCTGCCTCACCCTCCCAAGTAGCTGGGACTACAGGCACCCGCCACCACACCTGGCTAATTTTTTGTATTTTTTAGTAGAGACGGGTTTTCGCTGTGTTAGCCTGGATGGTGAGAAAAAATTTTAATATTAATTCTGCTCAAGCAATGTCAACTAGGAAACATAATTTACTAAAAAGTGGTGGTAGATATTAGTGAATTTTCTAGCATTTTGGCTAAATCTAAAAATAATTTTAAAATATTTATAAAATGTAAATCTATCTCTAAACTTTGGTTCTATAGCTCTACCTCTTTTTTAAACTGTATTAATTTACAAATATCATATGCCCACAATATGACACTACAGAAAGATCAAAGGAGCATATAAAGATGATGCTTTTTACCCTTTCCAGTGACATATTTTTAAAAGTCTTATCTCTGGATGTTTAAAACCAAAGTATTCTGCTATTTCAAAATGTCATTGTTTGCACTCTAACTAAATTGTGGGAAAAAAGGCAAATCTGAATATGACATTATTCTTTCAGTTATAAAAATAATCATTGAATTTATTGAAAACTATTTAATGTCAAATATATAATACAATATAACTCTCAGAACAGTCCCTATGAAATAAATATGGTAACCAAATTATTTTCATTTTATATATCGGGTAGCTGATACAAAAGACATTCAAATGATATGTTAGTGTCTATTCATTCCACAAGTATTTACAGGGCATCTACTCTATGCCAGCAGTATTCTGTATCCAAAACAAAGATTCTCACTTTATTGGAGCTTACATTCCAGCTGCAGAGAGAAAGACAATAAATATATTAAATAAGAAAATAATATAATAGAAAGTTCTATGGAAAATAAAAGAGCTGGAAGGAGGTGGTTTGTAGTTTTACTTTTCTTTCTTTCTTTTTCTTTTTCTTTTTTAAGACAGAGTATTGCTCTACTGCCCAGGCTGGAGTGCAGTGGTACTATCTCAGCTCACTGCAACCTTTGCCTCCCAGGTTCAAGCAATTCTCCTGCCTTAGCTGGGATTACAGGTGAGCACCACCATACCCAGCTTATTTTTGTATTTTTAGTAGAGATGGGGTTTCACCATTTTGGCCAGGCTGGTCTCAAACTGTTGACCTCAGGTGATCCACCTGCCTCGGCATCCCAGAGTGCTGGCGGCCTCCCAAAGTGCTAGGATTACAGGTGTGAGCCACTGCTCCTGGCCCTATAGTTTTAAAGAGTGCCACTGTGACAGTGCATTTGAGCAGAGACTTGAAGGAAACATGGAAGAGCACCATGTCTATGTCTGGGGAATAATATTTAAGGTTGAGGAGACAGCCAAAGTAGAGTCTCTCAAGTGGGAGGGTGTGCAACATGTTTCACAGTGAATGAATCTAAGCTTTCACTGCGAATTTCTGTGAGGTAATAGGGTAGACATAGTTGGAAAAGAGCAAGTTGTGTGTTTGTACAAGTCCTTGACTTTTTAAAGCACTGCATTTAACAAACATTAATTGCATCTCAATGATTCTTTCATTTGTTCTGGATTCAACAAATATTATCTCAGTTCCTACTATGTATCAGGTACCTTGATAAAAAGGACCAGCAAATTCTCGCCCACAGGCGCACGATGAGATAGAAGACATAGCCTATGTTCTCTAGAAGCTTACCATCCTTTGCCTAAGACACACTACCACTCTCATACCCACCAGGATTATTTAATTGAACATGCATTAAACTTTCAATCATAGTTAATTAGAGCGAAGAGCTACATCTCATAAAATAATTATAATAATAATATTTACATAAAGTCTTATTTGGGGAATTTAAAATCTTTACAGAAAATGTTTTAATAATGTTTACAACACCGATGTGATTATATGTATTGTATTAACCAGGATTCCCTAAAGGGACAGAACTAATAGGATAGATGTATATCTGATGTAAATATGAAGGGGAGTTTATAAAGGAGTATTGACTCACACGATCATAAGGTGAAGTCCCACGATAGGCTCTCTGCAAGCTGAGGAGCAAAGGTGCCAGTCCAAGTCCCAAAACCTTAAAAGTAGGAAAGCTGACAGTGCAGCCTTCGGTCTGTGGCCAAAGGCCCAAGAGCCCCTGGCAAACCACTAGTGTAAGTCCAAGAGTCCAAAAGCTGAAGAACGTGGAGTCTGATGTTGGAGGGCAGGAAGCATTTAGCACGGGAGTAAGATGAAGGCCGGAAGACTCAGTAAGTCTGCTCTTTCCACCTTCTTCTGCCTGATTTATTCTAGTCGTGCTGGAAGCCAATTAGATGGTGCCTACCCAGACTGAGGGTGGCTCTGCCTGTACCAGTCCACTGAATCAAATGTTAATCTCCTTTGCCAACACCCTCACAGACACAATTAGGAACAATATGTTGCAATCTAATCCAGTTGACACTCAATATTCACCATCACAAGTCCACGCCTTGTCAACATGAACCCATACACATCTCCCGAAATCATACATAATCTCCAAAAAAAGACAATAAGAAGGTCATAATTACACCTAACATAATACAGCTGTTCTTCACACAACCAGAAGCACACTAATCCTTACTCTAAATGCTATTACATAAAGTTAACAACAATTAAATGCTTATGTGAAGTCAATAAATCTTATGTCACATGATAAAGGAAAAAAAGGAAATATAATGAAGATATTTTTCTAGTACATGTGTGTACATGCACAAACATGTTTTTAAATTAAGGAGGAAATACTCATGACAATTACAGTCCTCGTTTCTGCAACTAGTCACGTGGTCGTAGGTGGTATTGATGACTACCTTCTTCTACTACCCATTCTTTATTCCCTTTGCCTTCACCAAGCATCTCAGCATGTCGTGGTTTTTTACCTGGTTGAGTGAACCAAACCTTCATTCCTGAAGAGTCTGGGCCATTTGTAGTCCAGCCTGGATTGGGTTGTTGTAGTTTCTCATTGACCTTAATTAAAGGGCATGGTAATATTGAGAGATGCAGGATCTCCTGTATTCCATGCATGCTCTTCCTTACCTCCGTTGTGGAGTAGTAGACTCACTTCATCTTGATAGTCTGGGTCAATCATCCCAGCCAACACTGTAACTCCCTTCTTAGACTGTTGACTTAGAGGTAGCCCAAAATGGTCAGGTGACAATCTTAACTTCCAATTTAATGGAATCGTTGTGTCTCCTGGTTGCAGCATTATATCCTCTGGAAGGAAGACCTCTAGACCAGCAGAACTTAATGTTGTGGGAACAGGAAGGAAAACTTTTGCTAGTGGGTCACTAGGGGTGATGGTGAGTGGTGCCATTTCTACTTACACCCCTTGATTCCTGCACCCATGTATCTTGGCTATGGGAGGAACAGTACTGTGTATTGGATGCTGATTCAGAGCATGCACGGCCTTCTGGAGAACTTTGCCCCAGCCCTGTAAAGCATTGTCACCCAGTTGGCATTGTAATTGTGACTTCAAAAGGCCATTCCACCATTCTGTTAATCCAGCTGCTTCAGGCTGATGAGTTCCTGGCCACAGGGACATGATGAACTAGAAGACATAGCCCATGTCCTCTACGAGCTTGCTACCCATTGCCTAAGACACAGTTCCACTAATGTACCCACCAGGATGATCTAATTGAACATGCATTAAACATGCAATCGTAGTTAATGAGAGCAAAGAGCTAAATCTCATAAAATAATTACAATAACAGTATTTACATAAAATTTTATTTTGGGAATTTGAAATCTTTAAAGAAAATGTTTTAGTAATCTTTACAATACCCATGTGCTTAAATGTATGGTTTTGGAAAGTGTACCCAGACTATTTGATGTTGTGCATCATTCCATATAATTATTTTAGGAGTTTTCATTATTTTATTGTTAACCTCTTTTTTTATTCCTATGTTACATTTTAATACTACATTAATTATTAACGTTTTTAACTTAGAAAGGTAGTTTATTAAGTGAATATTTGTTATAGCCTCTGAAAGGAAGTTTATAATTGGAATATAAACACATAATAACACATTTTAAATCAACCTCTTTATGTGCCATTGAAAAGCTCTATTCCTAAATGAACCATATCCATGCAGGTACTATATCATGACCTTTTAAATAAAAGCAAAGAAAATATCATGCCAAATTTTATGTGGAAAATACACCTTTTTGTTTGTGTATAGTGCATTCAAATCTCACGACTTTAGTTGACTTATTAACAGTCTCAATGAGAGCTCAAAAGTGATAGAACAACTCAAATCCAGTTGGACATTGTAGATTAATGTCAATACCAAACATGCTGTTGTAGATTAATGTCAGTACCACATGCTGTGAAAACAGTGAATGGCTTATAGGCATGAAAATATATGATAGGTTGTTTCCTGTTACACATGTAAGGTGCTTGGAAGTTGCCACTCCATCCTAACAAGTAAAAAGTGAAAGAGCTAATTTACACCCCCACCAACAGTGTAAAAGCATTCCTACTGAGAACCCATGGACACAGGGAGGGGAACATCACACACTGGGGCCTGTCGGGGGGTGGGGGTTTAGGGGAGAGATAGCGTTAGGAGAAATACCTAATGTAGTGAAGGATTGATGGGTGCATCAAACCACCATGGCACGTGTATACCTATGTAACAAACCTGCACGTTCTACACATGTACCCCAGAACTTAAAGTATAATAAAAATAAATAAATAAATAAATAAATAAATAAACCTGATGTCTGAAAAAAAGAATATTTTAAAATAGGTTTTATTTATTCTATAATAAAATAAATAAGATATACTTAAAAATAAAAAATAAATAATTAAAAAAAAAAAGAAAACTAAAGAGACTAAAAACCAATAGCTTTTCTTAGATTGTAAGAGATGGGAGGACTCAGGGAAAAACTGCTACCGCAAGGTTAGAGAGACAGACAAGCAAACATAGGGAACTATGGCTTACGGAAGCAGAGACTCACTAGCGGAAACCACATCAGGAACCATGACCACCGTAGGAAAACCTGAACTATAATTGATGAATTTCTGGAGGATCAGTGCAAACAAGTCTCAGAGTTAAAAACTCCAGAAGGGCCCAGGCATAGGGAACACCAAGGATATTGTGAGATTTATCTACAGAAGCTTCACAGACTTCTCAAAGTGAGTATTAGAGAAAATTCCCCTACTGCTTCTGGTAGGGAGAAGAGAAGAAGAACCATTTCGAAATACGGCAGAGCATTCTGTTTTTCTTAACAAGACCTAAAGAGCAAGAATAGACTGGCGTGAAATATTTAAAGTATTAAGAGGGCCAAGCACAGTGGCTCACCCCTTTTATCTCAAAGCTTTGGGAGGCCGAGATGGGTGGATCACTTGAGGTCAAGAGTTTAAGAGACCAGCCTGGCCAAAATGGTGAAACCTTGTCTCTACTAAAATTTCAAAAATTAGCTGGGCATGGTGGTACATGCCTGTAATCCCAGTTATTTGGGAGGCTGAGGCAGGAGAATTGTTTGAACCTGGGAGGCAGAGGTTGCCATGAGCCAAGATCACGGAACTGCACTCCAGCCTGGGTAACAGAGTGAGACTCTGTCTCAAAAAAACAAAAAATAAATAAATAAATAAATAAACAAACAAATTAATAAAGTATTCAGAGAAAAATAACCCATCAATGTAGAATTATATACTCTGCAAAATTATTCTTCAAAAGTGAAGGAGAAATAAACACTTTCTCAGACAAAAAACGTTGAAAGAATGTGTTCAGAGTAAACCTCCTTGCAAGAAATGTTAATGGAAGTTTTTTGAGAGAAGGAAAACTATAAAGGCCAGAAACTTGGACCTACACAAAGAAAGGAAGAACATCAAAGAAGGAATAATTTAAGGTAAAATAAAAAGGTTTATTTTTCTTACCCCTAATCGATCTAATAACAATTTGTTCAAAATAATCATAGCAACAATATGATTGTGTATACTTACATATAATATATGTGCTTATATATACCTATATATAAGTCCAATGAATGACAGCAGTGACACAATGGACAGGAGGGAGGATACGATTTTCTTTATTATAAGATGCTCATATCATCTGTGAAGTGGTACAGGGTTACTTGATGGACTTCGATTAGCTATAGATGTATATTGTAAACTCTAGGGCAACCACTACAAAAAGTAAAAAAATAAAAAAATAAAAAATAAATTTAAAAAAAAAACAAGTGATATGCTAAAAAAAAGTAGAAAAAAAATTGAATCATATAAAATAATGAAATAAAACCACAAAAGGCAGAAACAGTATAGAAGACAAAAATAGGAACAGAGAAAAAAATAGAAAACAATAAATATAGTAGATATTAACCCAGCTATATCAATACTCATTTTGAATATCAATGATCTAAATACACCAATTAAAAAACAAAGATTGTCTAAGTGAATTTAAAAACCCACCTATGTATTGCATGTAAGAAATGCACTTTCAATACAAAAACACATAGATTATAAGTAAATGGATGAAGAAAATGTATCATGCTAACACTGATCTAAAGATAGCAGGAGTAGCCATATTAATTTCAGGCAAAACAGACTTCAAAGCAAGGAAAGTTATCAGGGACAAAAGAAGGGTATTACATAATGATAAAATGGTCAATTTTCCAGGAAGACATAAGAATCTTTAACGTGTATCCATCTAATAACAGAGCATCAAACTATGTGAAGCAAAAACCAATAGAACAGCAAAGAGAAGTAGTGCATCTATTAGCATAATTGGAGACTTCAACACTTCTCTATCAGAAATGTACAGATCCAGCAGGCAGAAAATCAGTAAGCGCGTAGTTAAACTCAACAACACTATTAGTCAACTGGACATAATTTGACATCTATAGACAACACCATTCAATAACAGAATACACATTTTTCTCAAGTTTACATGGAACATTCACCAAGGTAGACCACACTGTGGACCATAAAACACACCTTAAAATTTAAAAGAACAGAAATCATACAGTCTCTGATCTGAGAACACAATGGAATTAAATTAGACACCAATAACAAAATGTATCTGAAAAATCCCAAAATACACAGAGATTAAACAACACACCTCTAAATAACACATGGGCCAAAAACAAAATGTCAAAAAACATTAAAAATATTTTGAACTAAATGAAAATTAAAAGAAAACATCAAAATCTGTGAGGTGCTACAAAAGTAGTACTTAAAGGGCAGTTTATATCATTGAATACGTATATTTAAAAAGAAGAAAGATTTAAAATTAATAATCTAAGTTTCTACCTTAGGAAATAGAAAATGAAGAGCAAATTAAATCTAAAGTAAGCAGAAGAAAATGAATAAGAGTTAGCAGAAATCAATGAAATCGAAAAAAGAAAATTAGTATAGAAAATGAACAAAATCTGATTATTTGAAAAAAAGTCAACAAAACTGATAAGCCTCTAGCCAGGCTAATGAATAGAAAGAGAGGACGTAAGTTAATATCAGAAATGAAAGGGTGGACATCACTACAGGTCCCCAGGACACTAAAAGGAAAATAAAGAACATTGTGAACAACTCTATGCCCACAGATTTGATGACCTAGATTAAATAAACCAGTTCCTTGAAACTGTCAAAACTCACACAGGATAAATAGACAATCTTAATCAGCTTATATCTATTACAGAAATCAAATCAATAATTAACGACCTTCCAAAACAGAGCAAAAGACCCAGATGGGTTCACTAATTAATTCTACTGAACATTTAAGAAAAATTTCTACCAATTCTCTCAATATCTTTCAGGAACAGAGGGAATACATGTAGTCTCAAATTTATCAGGTTTGAACTTAGAAATTTTCAACTTCAAGATGGTACAAAAGCAATACACATTCAGTACACTCCTCAGCTTACAGTGGGGTATGTCCAAATAACTCCACTCATTGTAAGTTGAAAATCTCAGAAGTTAAAGCACACACTTTTGACTTACAATATTTCCAGTTTATTACAGGCTTATCGGGACTTAACCCCATCGTCAATGATTGTATGAGGCCCTAATACCTAATAATTGCACTGACGGCAAACCAGACAAAGACATGCTAGAAACTATAGATGAATATCTCTTAAGATGCAAAAATTATCAAAAAAAATTAGCAAATTGAATGCAACAATGTTTAAAAAGAATTACACACCACAGTGAAGTGGGATTTATCTCAGACATGCATGGCTGGTTCAATATTCAAAAATCAATTAATGTAATCACCTCAACA
The DNA here is from genome assembly GCF_003255815.1 of Theropithecus gelada. Classification (NCBI taxonomy): domain Eukaryota; kingdom Metazoa; phylum Chordata; class Mammalia; order Primates; family Cercopithecidae; genus Theropithecus; species Theropithecus gelada. Next base: position 125,621,361 of record NC_037668.1, on the reverse strand, counting down.
GACTAAAGAAGAAAAAATCACATGATCTTATCAACAGATGTAAATAAAGCATTTAACAAAATTCAACACCCATTCATGATCAAAATCTCTCAGTAAACTAACAATACAGAGAAGCTTCCTGAATTTGATAAAGAATATCTCTAAAATACCTTCAGCTAAGATCACATTTAATGGTGAGAAATTAGAAGTTTTCACACTGAGACCAAGAACAAGGCAAGGATTTCCCCTCTCACCATTTCTTTTCACAATTATACTGGAACTTCTAGCTAATGCAATAAGACAAGATAAAGGTGGGAAAAAGGTATACAAGTTAGCAAGGAAAAAATAAAACTGTTTTTGCAGATGACATTATTGTGTACATAGAAAATCAGAAAGAATTGACCAAAAAATATCCTGTAACTAACAAGTGATTATAGCAATGTGGCAAGATTAAAGGTTAATATACAAAAGTCATTTGGTTTCTTCTGTACTAACAATGAAAAAGTTGAAGTTAAAAGAAACGTAATATTTATATTAGAATCAAAACGAATGAAATAGGTGTAAGTCTATCAAAATATGACAAGATCTATATGAGGAGAACTACAAAACTCTGATGGACTAAATCAAACAAGAACTAAATAAATGGAGAGAGATTCCATGTTCATGTATAGGAAGACAGTACTGTCAAGATGTGAGTTCTTCCCAGCTTGATCTATAGATGCAATGTAATCATAGTTTAAATCCCCACAAGTTGTTTTGTGGGCATTGACAAACTGATTCTGAAGTTTAAAGGCATGCCAGAAGACAGAATAGCTAACACAATATTGAAGGAGAAGAACAAAGTTAGAGGATTGACACTACCTAACCTCAAGATTTACTATAAAGCTACAGTAATCTGGCAGTGTAATATTGGTGAAAGAACAGACAAATAGATCAATCGACCAAAAAAGACAGCCCAGAAATAGACCCACATAATTAAATCAACTGATCTTTGACAAAGCAATGAGACAATTCAATGGAGAATACATAGTCATTTACCAAATGGTACTGGAACAACTGCATGTTCACATGCAACAAAAAATTAATCTAGACACACCCTTCACCAAAATTAACTCTAAATGGATCATAGATCTAAATGTAAAGCACAAAAATATAGAACTCCTACAAGATAACATAGAAGAAAACCTAGATGATCTTGAATATGTTGATGACATATGTGTTTTTAAACATAACTCCAAAGACAATATTCATGAAATAAATTATTTATATGCTGGGTTTCATTAAAATAAAAATCTTCTGACCAGGCATGGTGGCTCACACTTGTAATCCCAGCACTTTGGGAGACCACAGCAGACAGATCACCTGAGGTCAGGAGTTCGAAACCAGCCTGGCCAACATGACAAAACCCCGTCTTGACTAAAAATACAAAAATTAGCTGGACATGGTGGTAGGTGTTTGGAATCCCAGCTGCTCAGGAGGCTGAAGCAGGAGAATCGCTTGAACCTAGGAGGGGGAGGTTGCAGTGAGCAGAGATTGTGCCACTGCACTGCAGCCTGGGAGACAGAGCAAGACTCTGTCTCAAACTAACAAACAAACGAAACAAAACAAAACAAACAAACTTCTGCTCAGTGAAAGATAATATCAAGAGAATGAGAAGTCAAGCCACAGACTGGGAGAAAATATTTGTAAAAGACACATTTGAGAAAGTACGGTTATCCAAAATATACAAAGAACACTTAAAATTCAACAATAAGAAAACAACGAACCAGATTTTTAAAAATGAGCCGAAGACTTCAACAGCCACCTCATCAAAGAAGATAAACAGATGGCAGATGAGCATATGAAAAAGTACTCTGTGTCAGGAGGGAAATGCAAATTAAAACAACAATGAGGTACCACTACACATCTATTAGAATAGCCAAAATTCATAACACTGACAACATCAAATTCTGATGAGGGTCTGGAGCAAAGGTGCTCTCATTTATTGCTGGTGGGAATACAAAATGATTTGATCACTTTAGAAGACAGTATGTGGCAGTTTCTTATAAAACTACAAATACTCTTACCATATGATCCAACAACTCCACTCCTTGGTATTAACCCAAAGGAGTTGAAAACTTGTATTTCCACAAAAACCTGCACATGGATGTTTACAGCAGCTTTATTCATAATTACCCAAACTGGGAAGTAACCAAAATATCCTTCAGTAGGTGAATTATAAACTTTGGTACATATAGACAGTGATATATTATTTAGTACTAAAAAGGTATAAATACCAAGCCATGAAAATACATGGGGGAACCTTGAATGCATATTACTAACTGAAGGAAGCCATAATGAAAAAGCTATGTACTGTGTGATTCCAACTGTCTGATATTCTGGAAAAGACAAAACTATGGAGACAGTAAAGAAATCAGTGATAGCCAGGAGGATTGGGTGAGATGAGAGAGAATGAATAGGTGGAGCACAGAAAATTTTTAGGAGAGTGAAAATACTCTGTATGATACTATAACAATGCAAACATGTCATTATACATTGTCCAAACCCATAGAATGTGTAACAGCAAGAGCGAACTCTGATGTAACTCTGTGGACTTTGTCTGATGATGCTGTGTCAATGTAAGTTCATAAGATATACCATATATATATATATATGTCATACGTATATAACAGCTGCTACTACTACTACATGACTACATGACTACTATGGTATGCACAGTAGTAGTCATGGTCTTTTATACATACATATATATTAGTCATGGTAGTTTCATGCATGCACTTTTACTTGCAGCAAGTACTACAGTCTTCATAGGGATGAAACAGAAGTTTCAAAACATCTATTAATAATAGGCCGTCTTTCTTTCCACCAACATTTACTAAATTACATTAGGTGCTAGGCAATGCTGCACCTAATGATAAGAAACTAAAGGTGAATAATAATTAGCATGTTCTCCCATTGAGTAAGGTAAGAGAAGTGGGACAAGAGAAGAGAATGATATAAATGAACATCTATCTGACACAGTCCAACAGGAACTGAGTAGTGGTTGGTGTAGCACACTTGAATACCAAGAGAAAACAGTGATTCTGTCTCTGAGATCATTGAGGATGATATGGTTGAGGTTAGCTCTGAATTAAACCTTGAGAAGTAGATAGGAGACGTACAGTCAGACATCTAGGATGGCACTACAAGAAGGACCAACATCAGGAAAAGAATGGAAATCTAAAAGTGCATGTAGTGTGTGGTAGCCGGTATATATAAGAGCTTCAGGCCGGGCGCAGTGGCTCATGCCTGTAATCCCAGAACTTTGGGAGGCCGAGGCGGGCGGATCACGAGGTCAGGAGATCGAGACCATCCTGGCTAACACGGTGAAACCCCATCTCTACTAAAAAATACAAAAAATTAGCCTGGCGTGGTGCTGGGCGCCTGTAGTCCCAGCTACTTGGGAGGCTGAGGCAGGAGAATGGTGTGAACCCAGGAACCAGAGCTCACAGTGAGCCAAGATCGTGCCACTGCACTCCAGCCTGGGTGACAGAGCAAGACTCCGTCTCAAAAAAAATTAAAAGAGGTTCAGTTTGGTATGTCAAGATAAGGGGCAGCAAGGTGATTTGGAGCCAGATTATAAAGAGCCAATACTACCCCATCATCAGCCCTTAACATGCATTAATGGTCAGGTGGCTGTGTATCATCCCATTGGTTCCTGCTCACTTGTTCTTTCCTCTAATTTTATGATTTCTTAGGCGGTTTCATCTGGTGGTCTAGCTTAGATGGTATACAGAGCTATAGTAAACTAATTCATTGGCCAAGATCTTAGAAATAAAGTTAGCCTCTGAGAATGAATATAATAAAAACTGACACACATTGAATAAAATTCACCATCTATAAAAGCAAACCAACACATTTTCTATAAAGGTTGTATAAGGAGCACAGAAAAATCATTCAAAGTATAAATATTATAGTCAAACAGATCAAGCTTTGTATCTACTCTTACTGGCCGTGCCACTGTGAGTAGTTATTTAACTTCTTGAAGGATTCTTTTTCTGTCTGTAAAGTGGGGCTAATAATTTCTATGCTGCGTTGTTCTAAGGATTAGAGATAAGTCATGTGAAATTCTAAACATAGTGCTCAGCATATGCAAATACACAGCATGTAATGGTTCTTACTGTGGTACTTAGTAAAAGTGACATCAGTTAACTTTTCCTGCATAACAAAACATCTCAAATTTAGGATTGAAAATGACTATTAATTTAGTTCATGATTGTGGATGTTAGCAATTTGCTTAACTGGGCTATGCTGCATGGTTCTTCTGGTCTTACCTGGTCTTACTCCATCTGTGGTCAAGTTCCAAGTAGGCTAGGGGCTGGCTAATCTAGGTCAGCCTCAGCTGGATGGCTTGTCTCTGTGTCATGTGGTCTGTCATCCTTCGGCAGCCTACACTGGCTTGTCGACTTGGCTTGGTAGGATTTCAAGAGAGGAAGCAGAAAAGCACCAGGCCCCTTCAAGCTTTGGTTTAACTCTGGCACAACATCACCTCTACCATGTTCTGTTGATTAAAACAAGTCAGAAAATCAGTCCTCACCCAAAGGTTGGGTAGATAAATGCCCCCACATGATGGGAGTCCTTCTGAAGGGGCATGGAAACAGGGAGGTAACAGTGTTTTCAAACAATCTACCATGAGAGGGTTGAAGCCTAAAATCAACTAGAATCTCTAATGTAAATTGAAAGGATAGGAAATCAATAAGGTATAGTCTTGATGTAGTAGAGAGGAACTTGGAATCAAAAGACCTGAGCTTAATCCCTGCCTTCGCTATTGATTAACTTGACCCTGGTAAAGTAATTTAAATTATCCGTGCCTCGTTATTATCAGTATAAGATTCCTTAAATTCAAGATTGTGGGGAATAAATGAGATAATGTATGTGAAAATCTGTACTAAACTGTAAATATAGAAACAAATATAATGGATAATTATTTTTGATATAAAATGTACTTTATAAATTATAAAAGAATCTAGAACCCCTTACCTTTTACCATCTATGTGTCCTTCTTATTCTGTCTCTAGAAGGTAGAAAGTACAGTGTATATGAAAATATATATTTTTAAAAATATATAAAATGTATAAACAAATACAACATAACAAATGTCATAGCAGAAAAATGCAAAGGATACTGAGGAATCTTAGAAGAGGAGTGCCAAAAGAAGTCAGGGGAGCAATGGGGCACAGGAGAGGTATCCCAGAAGGCAACGTCTACATGAGAAGCACGAATTCACTAGAGAAAATGGTTGAAAATTCAAATCCAAATGCTTAGCTGATTAGAAACCATTGTTTAGTCCCTTGCCTGCATAAACCAGGTTCCTATTTAGGTATCTTGCTTCATTTTCTGTGAAATATAACCATTTGTTTCTCCCTAAGTCAGCCAAATTGAACTACCTGAGATTTCTTAAACACAGCATATTCCTTAAATACATCATCCTTTGCTTTTGCTCCTGCTGCTCACTCTACCTGGAGTACTCTACCTCCTTGGATTTTTAAATCAATTTCCAATACAGACATACCTCATTTTATTGCAATATTGTGTTTTTTTACAAATTGAAGGTTGTGGCAATCCTGCTTCTAACAAGTCTATTGGTGCCACTTTTCAACCGCATACACTCACTTCATGTTTCTGTGTTCATATTTTGGTAATTCTTGCAATATTTCAAATTTCTTCATTATTGTTACACCTGTGATCTGGGATCAAACCTGCAGTGTCTTCGAGGTATACTTCTAAGTGTCCATGGGTGATTTCATAATTGGTCAATTGTTCCTGTTGTATGGTGCCTTCCCTGATTCACACAGCTACAAATGATTACCCTTTCTTTTGCTCTTATTTTGTCTTGGTTAGTGTTATTTTTTGTATCAATTTTCATGTTTCCTTTATTATGTCATATGCTTTGACCATTCTTTATACATTTAAACAAAAGGAACAGAAATATGATCAAGATAATTCAGCATGCAAATTACACTCAGGAAGCAAAGTAATTCAGTGTGGTCAAAGCAAAAGTTGCACTGTGGTCTTGTATAGCCTATTATTTTATCCTGAAATTGGATTTGAAGCCAAAGTGTGATATGAGGAGGTTTGTCTCTTTAGAATAATTTGGCACATAGCATAGGCTGAAATCAGATATGGGGCAACTAATAAGGAAACTTCTGCAGTAATCCAGGGAAGAAATGGTGAGGATCTTAATACAGTCACAATGAGGAACATGCAGATATTTGAGAAATAAACTAGAGCAGTACTTCTCAAACTTCCCTGTACTTTAGAACCACCTAGAGAGCCTTGAAAAACCCTGATGCCTGCACCTCACTCCATACAAGTTAACTCAGAATCCTTGGGATTGTTATCATTTTTTAACTCACTAGATAATTTCAATGCTCAGTCAAGTTTGAAAACCGGTACTTGGTAAATCATTGGATGTGGGTGACAAAGATAGGATATTCCTGGTTTTCTAATCTGGGACAAAAGAGTGAAACATAAATATATTTAGTGTGGATAAATAAGCAAATTTAGAGTGGAGAAATTTAAGTTTGGTTTTGAACAAATGGAAATTTGGTGCTAACAGGTAGTCATATATGCAATTCTTGCACTTAGGAAAAATGTACAGTTTAGCGGTATACACTTTTGGGATTTTCTGCATGTATTAATAGATATTATTCATAATCATTGCGAATATGATGTTTAGTGAATGCATGTGAAATGAGACTAAAAGAGGACCGTGAGTGGACCCTGAGAGCATCAACATGTGAGAAATTGGCAGAGGTAGAAAAAGAAACACAAAAAAAAAAAAAAAAAAAAAAAGGAAAAGTAAGTGGTATCTCTGAACCTCAGTTAGAAGAGGGATTCAAGAAGCTGGAGGTGGTTAGTAGTCTTAAATGCTGAAGAGAGTTTAGTACAGATCTGGGCTGAAAAGTATCTAATATATTTGGTGAGGTCACTGTTAACCTTGGGGAGATCAATTCCTAAGCATATTGGGGACAGGAACTAAATAAAAACATATGGAGTGATCAAAAGGGGAGGAAAAAGCAAGTTACTGTAGCTCCTGGACTGGTACAGTGGTTGTTTCCTGTTGTGTTGGAAAACATCTCTGATTTTTTATAGAAAATCTTGTATATTGTTTAACTTTAAATATGACTTTTTTAGATTTGAAATAGTTTCGTAAATAAGATCAGCCCCCAAATAAACCAAAAATTGAATTTTTAAATAATTTTAAAAGACAGCGTGTAAGCATACTAGTCTCATTTATGACCATTAAATAAGCAATGAGCAAATAAAATTTGAAAAGTTTATTAATTTCACCTTAAATGTCTTATGGTTAATGTGTCTATTTCAGGAATATTGCACCAATCTCACTTTCACTATATTTGAACTAAGACATAAAGGACATCTAAAATTTGAATGTTGTACGGTTAATTAACATTTAATAAACTTATTTTCTTTGTTTAAATGTCTTTGAAAATCAAATGTCTCATGCTGTTTTTCCTCATCAATATAATCCCAGTAGTCTTAGCAATGATTTTGTTAAAGTGTTTGACAAAACCTGACTTGGCTAATTGTAATTTATAGTTATTCACCCCTGTCACTTTGCACTTTTTCCCCACTAAAAAATTTAGATTGTCTTGAAGCTGAATTGTTGACTGGATTTCCTATGTAGTTTACAGTATGGTTACAGAATACCAAAACAGCGTTGTCAATGTGTTTTAAAAAGCATGGGCTTGAAGTCAATGGGAATTTGACAAGACAGCCTGCTTGTTATTGTAAGCCATTGCAAGTTTTATGTTGTTCTCCACCTTAATTTTTAATGTGTAAGCTTTAATGACATTCAGTTTTTAAAAGCTACTTAATAAAATAATTTTATTTATTCCCTAAGGAAATGGAATTGTCAAAACAAAAAAAAGGTGACCATTAAATTTGATTCCTTTATTTAAAAATTCAAAGGATGACAGTGGAAGCCATATAGTACTACATTTTTTTTTTTTTTAACCAAGTAGGCATCTACCCATTGTTTTTCACCTTTGAGATACCTTTCAGAGAGAAAGAAATATGCAAAATTTGATTAGTAAATTATTATACTTTGCATTTTATATGCTTCGAAATGTTAATGTCTCATAGAAATTAGATGTTTACAAAAAATATGTACATTTTCTTAAATTGTATTAATTGGTCAAAATGAAAGTCAAAACTATTAAATACTCCAATTTAAAAGTGTTTTCTACAAAGCAGAATTCACTAAAAGAATGACTTTTCAGGAGCACATCAAATTTTAATGACTGAAGCACTTAAAAGCATCTTGATAAAATGGACCTCAACTCTAAGACAATCTATAAAACCCAATTTTATGTTTTCAGTAATATAAAGAGGACTGTAATCTATGTTCCAATTTCGTAAATCATCTTGTCTTTTTATTTTTACTAGTCATATTTTCATAAATATTGTCAACACTGATTAAATATATCTGCCTTTTTGACCTAGTAATCCTACCATATTCTTAGTAAATTTGTTTTCCCTTTCTTTTCTTTCTTCCTTTTTTTTCAAAGACAAAATCTCATTCTGTCACCCAGGCTGTAGTGCAGAGGTACAATCATAGCTCACTGAAGCCTCCAAATTCCTAGGCTCAAGCCATCCTCCTGCCTCAGCCTCCTGAGTAGCTGGGATTACAGGCATATGAGCCACTATGCTTGGCCCATTTTTAGAGACTATTTCATACTTTCATCTCTTCCTCATAGTCACAAACCCGTAACTAGTTCTCTTTACCCTCAGCAAGAGACCTTACATCCTAGTTCATAATGAAAATGTAGACACCAGGAAGAATGATTTTACTTTTTCCACATCGAATTTAGAAACCTAAATGTATCCATAGTTATTTTTCTCTCTCTACTCGTTTTTTATCCTGTTAAATAGAAACAATGCCTCTGCCTCTTTTAAAGGCCACTTTCTCCACTTGTACTCTTGATTCATCATCCCTTCTTCCTTTTTCAAGAGCTTCTTTCTCTTTCTCAAATCATTTTCACCAGTGTAAAAACATACTCAAATATAGTCCATTAAGAAAAAATCATTAGTCCTCCCATGACCTTGTACAGGCTGCCCTCATTTGTCTTTCAGCTAGCCCAAGAAAACGTTTAGAGAGATTTGTGTATTGCCTCTACTTCTTCATATTCTATTCACTCAACTCATTCCAGCCTGACTTTTGTCCCTGTCACTTCCCTGAAACCCCTCTTATAAAGGTTATGAATGATTTTTCTCTCTTCAAATCCAGTGGACACTTTTCTGCTCTTTGACGCAGACTTTCAGAAGCATTCATCACGGTTGATTGTTCCTTACTTTTTGGAACACTTCCTTCTCTTGGCACGACATCACACTCTCTTGCGCCCCCAGGTCAGTCCTAGGGACTTTCTTTTTCCCTGTATTATTTTCTTCCTTTTGTGAAGTCATCTAGCCTGGTGACTTCAAATACCATTATATTTTGAAGTCTCTAAAACTTGCACCTTTATCCTTGACCTCTTTAGTGAATTCTCCACTCATGTATCCAGTGGCACAATTGATGTCTTCACTAATGTTCTGCTTACTTAGATGTATTAAATGTAAAATATTGTAATTGGACCTCTTCAATATTCCCCTACTACTTTCTTCATTAGACTTTATTCTATCTCAGTAAATTATTTACATTCACAGTTCAGTAGTTCAAGCCAAATATCTCAGATCATTCTTAATTTCTACTTTTCTCTGTCTTTCTAAATCTGAGCATTCGCCAACTAGAACCTCAGAGCTATCCACTTCTCTATATCTCCATGGATATCATGAAAGCCACATTATTTCTACATAATCAGACTCCTTGCTTTCACCCTTAACCCCCTTATCCCATTCCATATAGTAAGAAGCATCTTTTGAAAATGTACATCAGATTATTTTATCACCCTCCTTTAAACCTTTCTGTGGCCTGCCATTACACCTACAATAAAACCCAATCTCCCACAGGGTTCAGAGCTCCCAGAGATCTGGCTATTGCCTGCTTCTCTCATTTTCTTTCATACTATTCCTGTCCTCTCATGAATCTACAACCACAAAAGCCTTCTTTTTTCCCCTTGAACATACCATGCTCATTCCCAACTCAGTCTTTGCACCTGTAGTTACTTCTACATACCTGGCTGCTTTTACTCACTTCTGCATTTTATTTAATATGAGGTGCCATCTCATCTCTCAGTTTTCAACTTAGGGAGCTTTTTACTGACTATGTATCTGATATGCATATATGTATTCTGGTGATTCTCTGTCATGCTCTCCTCCTCTATTACTGTCTTCCTAACAATAATATTGTAAATAGGTCTAACAATTGGAACTGGAAATGGTCCAATTAATGTATCTTTTCTTTTGTAATCATTATGACATTTTCCTCCCTAAAATGTAAGCTTCAGGAGGGCAGGGACTTTTTCTGTCTTGTTCATCACTTCTGAGTTAGAACAGCTATTGGCATATAGTGGGGCTCAAGAAATATTGGTTGGAAGTTGAATGCACGAAGATGCTAAGTCAATTTCTTAAGCTCCATTTTGTGTGCCATTTAATTCCTCTTATAGTAGATGCTCAATTTGCTTATTAATCAATTAGGTGACATTGAATCTCCCACCAGACTGTGTAACATAAAATGTAGGATGGGGGGAGACAAAGTTCAAATATTATGTAGCATCTGGGTTTCACTATCTGCTCATTCAAATAATGTTTTAAAACATGAGCCGTAAAAATTGAGCACTGGAAATGGCATAAATTAAGTGAAATATTGATATAGAAAAAGGTTGCTTTGATTTAAGAATATATTTCATTGGGTATTTATTTCTAATAACATTGCATGATGTCTCATGATATAAAATATCCATCATTCTGTTTTTTTCATAGGAAAAAAAAATCTGTTCCCTCCTGCTTGATTAAAAATAAAATACAGCAAAACACTGAAGGGCCTTGTAATCATCAAATAGATATTAAATTGTGTCCAGTGTCCTTTTAGCGTTAATGTCTTTCAGCCTGACTCTGAAAAATTGCTATCTCTTTTAATAAAAAGTAAAATTACTTTCTGGTCATCTTTATTTCTCAGAAATAGAATGCTACCACATATTTTCACAAACCATCCTCTGGTTTTAGATAAGGATATTTAAAATCCTTAGACCATTTCACATTTCTAAAATAAATATGAAGTTATTTTTTCCTGAAATTTAATTGATTTAAAAAATTGCTTTGAAACATGACAATTGTAGCTTAGCATGTAGTAATTGTCAAGACTTTTAAATCATAAAGCAAGAATGTAAAAATAGAATTTCCTTAAGCTAAAATGTGGTATTTATTAATTTAAATACACAGATATGTTAGTGAGCCATCTGGCCTTAAAAGTGGTGCCAAGGGGATCTCTTTCCATCTCGTGTATTTGTGTACTTTCCACTGTCTCTGCTTTTTTTCCCAGTGTAGTAAGCTTTGGGGTGGGAAAGTGGTTGAGGAGTCAGTGATCACCAGCAGCTGTGAACAAACTTCACACACACACACACACAAAAATCAAACTTCACACAAAAAAATCAAACTTCACAAAAAAAAAAAAAAAAAAAATTCTTTAGCTTTCCCAGTTCCACTGAAGGATTTTGATAGGAGCAGAGTACCCAATTCCTGTGATTAGTGCAAGTGGGGATACTTTCTCTTTTGGGGGGGCAAGAAGGTAGAGTCTGCTTTCAATGGATAGGGAAAGGAGAACAGGATAGTGCTTGGCTGCTCAGAGCATACAATGGAAACCTCCGCTTACCATAATATGTCTCTCCCATTGGTGGCCACCCCTCCTCAGTCAGAGGCTGCCCACCAGCATTCGATGGCATGATTCTCTCAATATCCTGAACAACTCTCTGGATGATATTTATTTTTCTTCATCAAGCCCAATTGTAGTGCCTCATGATTCTCAGCAACCTACAGGGCGAACAATTATCTTAACTAACCCTGGCACAGTCAATATAAATTTGAAGTGAAAAATAGCTCTGTTAAAATTAAAATTGCCATGTAAAAGAGAGAAACAGTGTTAGCCCCTAGTTGAGAGCACATATCATATCCTACTGTCAAGGCTGGTAAACCTTGCTTCCCTTGTGTGGATTTCTTTGGTCAACCCATCTGCCTGGCTAGATTCAGCCCACCTGAAAGGTTTTTCTTGTCCTCCATGGAACCCTGAGAGGGGAGCTGGAGAGAGGGGTGCACATGCTGTGACTGTGCTGATTGAGCAGCCACTTCATAGTTGCATGGGAATGTGAATTAGGGGATTATTTTGTTATGCTAGGAGGTGGGGGGTTTTGTGGCGGTGGTTGTTTTATTTTGTTTTAAGAAAAAAAATTTCCTAAAAATGTAAGCTTATTGCTTATCAGTTTCACCACAGGGTAACTAGTATCTAATAGCTAATTTTTTTGTTTTTCTTCAGTCTGTATCTTTGTACTGTCTCTGCCCTTGAAGTTCTAGCAACAAGCCTCAGGGCTCTGCTCATTCCCTAAATCCTTAGATTGACAGACTGTTTTTTACTTGACCTCTGCCTTGTGGCCACTGAAGACAATAGAATGCTGTCACCTGCCCCCAGGCATCATCCCAGTTGATTTTTCGTTTCAAATAAGGTCCTTAATCTCTCTCTCTCTTTCTGTTTTGTTTTGTTTTGTTTTGCTTTGCTTTGTTTTGTTTTGCAAGGGATGCCTACACCAAGAGGTGTTAGGTCTAGTCCTGGAAGATCTGGTGCCCTCTTTGATATTTCTCCTTGATTTTTTTCTAACTGGAGAATAGGGTATAGCACCCCTGAGCAAGATCTTAGATCACTTGGAAAGGGTGGAAAGCATCTCTAACTAAAACTGCATAATTACATGGTGACTCTTTTATGGTTGCAAATGAAACTTGGAGTATGACTTTTCACTTCTTTTAGCCCCTAGAGAAAAGGCCATGGAACAAGCATTCTTACATTTTTCTCCCCAATTCTGAAAAGCTGTAGTTTCACTAGACGAAAAAAGTTGAATCCTAAACTCAATGAATAATAATTTGGCATGCTTAATTTTCTCTATCCATCATCTACTTTTACTTTCTTCTCTTTGTTCCTCTCTCTAAGGAATCTATTCAAAATTGCTGTTTCTCCTGGCTTCCATATTTCGGAAAGTTGTTTAACCTTTATGTGACTAATGTTCTGCGAATTTCTCAGTGGCTTTGATTCAGACTCTCAGATCTTTTGCTTCCTTCTTTTTAATTGCTTCTCTAGTTGATTAGTCCTGTGTATTTTAATATCTGATTATTTTTTCATCACCAAGACAGATACCTTCATCAGCCCTAATCACTCTTCACTCTTACTCATATCATCGCCAGCAGTTTTCAATTGTTTATTTTTCCCTTCTCTAACTTATGATATCCATTTATACTTAATCTTCTTAAAAGGGTAAGCTGACAATGCAACCCCTTGCTCCTAAACCTCTGGTGACCTCATTCATTTTTTCTTTCAGTCTTTGATACGTGCCAAATACCATGCTAGTTACTGTAGATAAATGATGACTAATGCAGAGCAGCCCCAGCTTTCATGGTGTTTGTAGTCTATCCGGAAAGAAAAAAAAGGAAAACTTTAAAGACAGACTTCTCTCCCTGGTTTTTAGAACTCTCTCCAATATGGTCACAATTTTGTATCCTCCTGATGAAAACATTTATCTGACTTTTACAGCATATCTTTGGATTTTTCTCAACGTAAATAAAAAAGCTCTATGAAGTGAGAGCATAATGGCTTTTAGAGGATTCTTAACACTAGACTCTGCAACTTTAAGCTTGGCACAAACTCTTTGTGTCTCAATCTCTTCCTTTATAGAGAGAGAATCTTGCTCTGTTGCCCAGGCCGGAGTGCAGTAACGCGATCATAGCTCCCTGTAACCTTGAACACCTGGAGTCAAGTGGTCTTCCCATCTCAGCTTCCTGAGTGGCTGGGACTACAGGGTCAGGTCACCACACCCAGCTAATTTTTCTATTTTTTTGTGGAGACAAGGTATTGCTATGTTTCTCAGGCTGGTAATGAATTCCTGGGCTCAAGCGATCTTCCTGCTTCTGCTTCCCAAAGTGCTGGGATTATAGGCATGAGCCACCGCACCCAGCCTCAATTTCATAGTCTTTAAATGATAATGATAGGAAATAATTACTTACATGTAAGTATTTGCTTTGGGCTAGCAAAACCTAGTGGTTAAAAGCACAGACTCTCAGTCAGTCACACTGCCTGGCTCTGGGTCCTAGCTCTGCTCCTTATCAGCTGTATGACTGTCAGGTCTCATTGCCTCAGCATCTTCATCTGTAAAGTGGGGAGAATAACACTGGGAATGATTAAATAAGTTAATAAAGTAAAAACCATTGAAACAGTGCCAAGCACACTGTAAGAGCTATATAAGTCTTAGCCATTTCTGTTAAATTTCTGTTATTACTTCTCTTTTCTTTTCTTTTTTGAGATGGAGTCTCGCTCTGTTGCCCAGGCTGGAGTGTAGCGGCAGCGCGATCTTGGCTCACTGCAACCTCCACCTCCTGGTTCAAGCAATTCTCCTGTCTCTGCCTCTTGAGTAGCTGGATACAGGCACATGCCACCATGCCTGGATAATTTTTGTATTTTTAGTAGAGATGGGGTTTCACAATGTTGGCCAGATCTCGAACTCCTGACCTCAAGTGATCCACCCGCCTCTGCCTCCCAAAGGGTTGGGATTACAAGTGTGAGCCACCACGCCTGGCCAATTTCTGTTATTACTTTTCTTAATAAGTGGCACTACTATTCATATTTTACCAATCAGGAAACTAAATACTTTGACCAGAGCCACGTGTAAGTGACAGAGTCAGGGTTCTAACCTGGGCATCCTAGTTTCAGAGGAGGCACTAGTAATTACTACTCTATACAGTCTCCATTATGGGATTTTGGTAATAATGTAGTTAAATAATATGTAATAAAATTTAAAACTATAATGCACTATGAATATTTAAGGTATTATGTATACTATAATGAGTTATGTTTGAAAGAAACACTAATTTTTTTTCTTTTCCATCACTTAAAACCTTTTCACTAGACCAGTAATTACAAACAGCATTTTAACGGCGTTGTATAATTAGACAATCCCTTCAGATACATGCATGTATTTACATTGCTACTTTCAGAGGATGGCAAAGTCAGTAATATCATTTCTATTTTGAAAAAGAGAATGCTGAGGATCAGAAAAGTTAAGTAACTTGCCCTCGTGTTCACAGATACTAAATGAGAAAGTCTCCTAATGTAATTCCAAAGCCCCAAATGTCACCCTGTGTTTTGCTATCATACCCTGCTGTTTTCTAATGATTTTTTTTTAACAGTTTGAAAACTAATTTTATAATATAGTGTACCATTATAAATTTATATAAATATTAATGTATCTTTGTGTACAACTGCATAACTACTTGAACTTATACTCTTTTTCTTTTTAAAGATTGTGATTGCTAGCATCATGTGCAGTTACAATAAAAATGACTGGATGGAACTTGCCAAAAAGTCTGAGGTAATGGTTACTTTCGTATATATTTATTTCGTTTCTTCTCTCCTATTTTTATTAGTTTTAAATAAAGAGCTGCCATGAAAAATAATGCAGTAGAAGTAAAATTGAATTGAAAATGTAACTTAAAACATTTTTATTATAATTTGTTTACCCTGTGTTTTCATTAAAATGATGGAAATGTAAATTTAAAAGGAATTTATTCTATAAAAGCAGTCCCTTGGATTGCACTCACTACCTAAAAATCCTTTATTCTCTGAATCCATACACTCTTTATTTGCATGTTAAGCAAACTGTATATTATGATGGATGCCATGATAAAATTTAATTCTACCTTTGAGAGTCTAACTTGATCTTACCTTGCCTTTAGGCAAACTAGTTTGACAGTAAGAGAAGAAATTTTGAATATAAAACTCTTGAATATTTAAAGTATAAAAGGTTCATTTAATACTATTCTAGTTTGAATACAGACATGCATAAAAGCATGGGACAGAATGCTCCTGAATGGAACACTAGTCAGCAGGTTTTCCATAATATAAATTGAATCCTGCACAAATGCAAACAAGTAACCATGTGCCTCAAATTTGTATTTCAAATAGAAAAATACATACTTAAAATTATACACTTATGTCCATCATGCTGTCATGGAAAATAGTCTGGAGAGTCTTAGCTGGGGTTTCTTGAAAACCTCTCAGTAATATAGAAGACTAAATCTAACGATACCGATGAACTAATTGAGGCTACATTATAAAATACTGCAAAGCTATCTATAGTGTTCAAAAATGTTGATTATACCTTTTATTTGGGTATTTTAGAAATGAGAAAGGAAAAAATTACTTCTGGGACTTAGAGGGGTGAAATTAAACATGATCAGTAATTGGCCTCGTGATCTTCCGTGCTGGGTTCATTTGATACATGTATTTACCTAATTGACCATGAAATCTTCCACAGAGCCCGTGCTTGGCCTGAGCTGTGCCAATTTTAAGCTGACTATGATGAATGGTTTTATCATGCCGCTTGCTTCTCTGCCTTTCTGTAAGAACAAAATACTTTTCAAAAATTTTTTTTCAATATTAGACATTAATTTTTAAATAGGCAAGATTACTTTTTTTAAGTCAAAAGCCTTTAATTATAAACAAACTGGCTAACCTAAAGATATCTTTCACATTTCATATGTTTATTTAATTTCAGTTTTATTTAATATCACCTTCTAATTACTCTATAGCAAAAACATAAATAAAAAGAAAGGAAGAAAGAAAAAAGAAAGAAGGGAGGAAAAGGTATGCCTTTTGTTCAGTCAAAACGGTCTGCAAAATCTCCCCATAGGAGAGCAGTCTGCATAACAAGAAGGTATGATAATATCAATTAAAAAATAAAAATCTTCACTATAATCCTAAATCTGGATTAGCCCAGGAGATATCACATGAAGGAAGTATCCCCCAGGCCTTCACAGCTTCTAGGAGGGTAATATTAAGCAGCATGATTTCATCACAGTTCATATGGTAGGCACCCAATAACATTTTATAGAATCAGTATTTGGTTTTGATTTTATGAATATGTTTCAAAACAGGTTAAAACAGATTTCCTTACAATGGAAAAATCGACATTAAAATCTTCAAAACCAACAAAAATATATTCAAGTCCAAGTTACTGTACTACCTAACATGTACATTTCTTTTGGGTGTGGTGGCATAGGGATGTAAGAAATCAGAGACACCACACCAGCACTCTTACATGCCAACTGTTTTAAGTTTAGTTAATGATGTGATGTGATGATGTATACTAAATCTTAAGTTTATAAAACCCTTTTTATGGCTGATTAATTCTTGAATTACACAATAGAGAGCTGAGAAAACCTGCTATCAGCTTTTTGCTACTTTATCTGAAACAGAAATGACACATATGGAGCAGTAGAACCTTAGAATGCATACCCATTTCGTGTTGTCTTCTATATTCTTCAACCTGGCTTGACTTTGTCATGTTTTTGAGCACCATAAAGAAGTTTCTACTGCTTGTGTCAAATCAGTAACATTGTTAGAATCTGGTTAGCTTTCTTGGTCCACGTACTTGACCACAGGCTCTCTTGCTTTTCTGGAACCTTGGTAGTATACTCCAAATTTATGCAAAAGAAGATTTATGAAACACCTACTATGTATAAAGTCCCTGACCAGCCAAAGCAAAGATGAACAATAGGGAGCAATCAGATATATGCCAAATTGAGCCATTGCTGAAGGTTCACAGTATTCACTTTTCAATGGATCTTTAATCCAGTATAGTCCATCTTGAATCAATTTCTTTCTTAATTTGTAATTAGCCTTGAAAATAGAGCCTGAGTCAAAGTTAATGTGAAAAAGCTTTATTGAAGTATACAATCTCAGAGCAGTAAGACTGAGGAGAAAAGAAAAATGAGATGGGGAGAAGGGAAAACAAGCACAATATGGTGTGTTCCAGAGCTGGACACTTCACAAGGAAATGCAGCCAATTGCTCAGTTATATGGGACAAGGAATAGCACATCATCTCACAATATGATAGAATCACCCATTGTCTCATCACTTTCTAGGAAAGGAAGTGGAAGGAATGAGTCTACTGGCTCCTTCAGTCTCCTGTCTCTCACCGGTCCCATTTCACTCCATAGGGAAGCTAGATTTCCTGGCATGGGGTGTGATGCTTCATCTAAACCCAGAATTGAAGGGAAAGGCCAGAGCCTCCTGATCGGGCGTGGGCACTGGTGCTCCTGGAGCTCTCACTTTGACAGGCTCAGTGGAGGTTGTGACACAACCCAGTCTCATCTGGAGGGAGTCTGTGAGAGTGGACAGTTACTGTAGGAGATGTGAAGATAGCAACAGGGACTCGGGTTTCCCTTTGAAGTAGCGGCAAAATTCCTGGGTGACAAGTGGTGCCATCAAATTTGAGGAAGCATATAATTGGCTGTGGTCCAAAATGCATCATTACCAAGTTTATCAGCAATAGCTCCACTAATCATCTTGCTCTCAACCAATCCAAATTCTTTCCATCTTTCCTAATTTCAGAACCCTTGACTTGACCATTAAGTGCTACTTGGCCCTTCCCCTGTCTCTCTCCAGTGTCACTGTGGATCTGTTTTCTGCATTCCAGATCCTGCTGCCTTCTTTTCCTCCTCCAACATGTTCCCAACTCAGAAAGTTTGCTGTTCCCTTGGCCTGCAATGTTCTCTCTTCCTCAACCCTGAGCCTCCAACCACATAGGTTAAACCTCCCTGTCCTATATTCTAAGCCCCTGTCTTCAGAGGCCAGTTGACCAGATAGTTAATGAAGCTTAAGCTTCAGGGCATTTACTTGCATGGACCATTTCCAAGTCCCTGTACCTAACTCTGTGTTTACAATGTTTGGTTATCGTTTTTTCCTTAAAGAGGGTTTTCCAAATTACTTAAGCATTAGGCTCCCCAAAATCTGGATCTACCTCTGTCTGTGCTTTTCCTCTGTAGCATATAATAAAATGGTGATTAACAATTGTGTCATTAGTCATTACTAATAGTTCCTCTGTCCTGCTTGTTAGAAAGCATTACACAAATAATGTATTTGTGTAATGTAAATAGTGAAATAATGTCCATGGGGATCGAGACCCCTGTGTGGTTCACTGCTTAATCCTCAATTCCAAGCACAAGGCTTTCTCTACCAGCAGATATTTGTTGAATGAAGTAAAAAAGAAGTATACAATTTGAGTATTGCCATGTGGCAAACAAAAAGGAAGCCATTACAGAATAAATGGGAAGAGTGGTATTTTATTTGGCACCCATGAACTTGAAGGGTTTAAAATCCAATGATGATGATTTTAAGTCAGGTACCTGATGAGGGATTGCCAAGGTTCTGACCACCTTTGGTAGGAAGAGACAAGGAAGATCCAGCAGAAAGGCACAGGCACTAAAACCAAGTTCCCATACTATTCCTAGCAGAGCCAAAATAAAACACTAACAAGCCAGGTTCCTATCAGTTTTTTTAGCTGAATCTGGGCAGCAATACGTCATGAATTTAATAGCTGTGAGAGTTAGAAATCTCAAATAGTTTGAGGTAAAAATCAGACAGAGGCACATTACAGAAATATGTAGGACCAGTTGGATATAAGTTTCTGAACAGGGACAGTAAACAGGACAGAATGGAATCACAGGAGATAGACACACAGCTGGAGATGAGAGATAGTAACTGACTTTATGTCCAGTGGGGCCCAAGCTAAGAGTACTTTACCTGTCCCAGGTCTATCTCGGAGAGTTTTAAGATCCCAGAGAACTTTAACTCCAGTTTTGGATAGTTGAGACTAGAGGATAGCATTGCTACTTAGAAAGTCAACATCTAACCCCATGTATTCATTTAACGGAAGAAATTAAGAGGGATCCAATAATTGTGCCTTTCATGCCCCATTACAGTACACTGTTCTCACCCTACTTGAGCTCTGATGTCCTTTGCCAGCCCCTATCACCCGTGGAAGTCTTCCCTTCCCACCTGGGCTGTGATACACCACACCATGCCACTGGCCGTGTAGACGTCCTTCTGGCTCTGCTCTGCATAAGCTGTGACATCCCACACTGGGCCCTCATGGCTGCTCCTCAAATGCTCATGCTCACCTGCCTTACCTTGCCCTGACCAATGACTTCAGAGCTGTAGTGATCAGGAAGGTAAGGGAAAGAAAGGAAGAGGTAAGGAAAGAAGGAGAAGAGAGGAGAAGTGCTTTGTGCCTGATTTTGTTGTATATGTTGCACAAGAGTTTGTAGTTTTGCCACCTTAGTTTCTCTGGGTGTTTTTATAAAGTGGTTCAGAGAATTTTAAAAATTATACCACTGCCATATTCCAAGAATTTCTCAGGATAGTTTTCCTTTCCCTCCTGAGGTATAGACAATGTAGGACCAGATGAGTTATCTTAAATCATTTTAATATCAAGGCAGAGGAAGGACAAGTCAGAGGTCTTGTTGGATGGATAAATAAGTATTTAGATAGATAGATGATTGATAGGTAGGTAGATCGACAGATAAAGTATTTAGATAGATAGAGTACACCTTTATAGTATTTACTATATTCCAGAAGTCATTTACTTACTTAGTTTTTATCACTCCTCTTTAAACTTTTATATATGTTAAAGCTCTTATTTTTCTTTTCAGTTGACTTAAAACTGTAAAAAATAAACTTTCTCTTTTGGCACTTCTCATTTCCTGTATTAGCCTTGGAAACATTTAAAAATACATCTCCCTAGAATTTTTCTGTGCAAATATCAAATTTATTTATACCTTATGACAACAACTCTGTGACTTCGTTCCACTTTTTTAATATATTTTTATTTTTAATTTTTTTTTTTTTTTGGAGTTCTAACGTATCACTGACTTGATGTTTTCCTCTTTTTTTTTTTGAGGAAACTAAGGCCAAAAGTAGTGAAATAATGTATTCAAGTTCACACAGATAAGATGGAGTAAAAGTGGGATTCAAACCCATAGTTTGGCTCAGAGTCCACACTATCTATACACAAACACACACACACACTCTACTGCATGTAGGTGGATGATAAATAGATAATGTAGGAAATTAGTAACAGTGTATTTCCTATGTCACTGCCATCACTAGGCTATTTCATTTTATAACCATTTAGGTGAGGTAGAATCAACTCTGGGTAAGTGACTAAACTAAAAAGCTTGTGACTAACAAGAATCAGAATGCATGCCCAATTTCAGTTAATTTAACATTTCATGCTAATTCAGCAATTAAGGCTTTTTGAATGGTTAGAGTTGCTTGGAAATGGAATTAACTGCCTTTTAAGGTGGTGTGCATCCTGAGACAGGAATTTTCAAGCAGAGGCCACATGAATGTTCCTGTTCTCATGGTGTCACCTTGAACAGCATTGTCTGTTTTTGAGACTTGGATGCACATTTCAAAGGCCTTTCCAGGTGTGTTTGGTGAGTGGGCATTTGTATATGTGTATAATGTTGGGGAAATTATAATAATTAGTCATTGAAAAAATTTTATATTGGACAGATGATTTTAAAATGTTTTAATTTTTGCTTCAAACTTGGAAGCTATAAGGATATCGAGCTGTTATGTTTTTCGTAACACGCTATGACAACTTCAGCCATAAAATAAGTGATTTGTAGTAAATTATAATAGTGGGCACAAATGCAGGTCCTGGACTCAAAATGCTTGGGTTAAAGACCCTACTATCAGCTATAAGCTGTGGGATGTTGGATAAATCACTTGAACTCTTTAAGTCTTACTTTTATCAATTATAAAGTAGAAATAATGATATATCCTACCTCTTAGAGTTGCTGTGAGGATAAGGTAAGATAAAACATACAAAGGACATAGTAAAGTGTCTGGCATGTTGTAAATGCTGAATTAATGTTAGCTATTATTATGTAATATGGTAGCTAGGTGTAAGTTTGAAATGAAATATGCATAATGTAAATATGTATACAATTACCTTGCAAAGCCTTATTTAATCCAAAATGATGTTGAATTGATTTGCTATTAATTGCTGCATTTCGGTTAAATAGAGAAGTCTAAAGGAAGTATTTGAAGTAACCAGGAAATAATAAGAAACATGTTATATGCATATATTTGCACTATACAGTCTTTTCGCTAAGCTGGTAATTACTGCATGGCATGGTTTTGAGACAGGTCATATTATCCACAGTTGACACTTGAGCAGCTGGAGACAAAGAAGGTTGACTGACTTGTACACATCATCCCCAATTCCTTAGCTACAGGCATAAGATTTGAACTTAGGGTTCAGCAGGCTGTGCTCATCCATGCTCACTACCAAACCATCGAGGAAAGAGTAGCATGGTTTTCAGCAATTCTCAAACAACATGAAGACTTTTAAAATCGGATTAGGAAAGCAAAACCATAATGAAACCATGTTAAAAAACAGGCTCAATGATCAAATGGACTTTAACAAATGTGCAGAAGAAAAAGCAGACTCACTAATGAATAAAGATAGGCAAGAAAATAAACTGAGAAATGACTAGCTGGAGTTCCTAAGTTTGTTGAGGTCCTACTTAACATTCATAGAGCAGGAAAAAATAGGTTAAAATCTTAAACAGTTAGGAAGGAAAGAGAAAGAAGAAACAACTGTTGCCCTAAAGAAAGGTCTAGTGTACGTAGAAAGTAGTGAACTATTTTTTAAGCCTTTGCATGTGATAAACCTGTTAAAATACTGTTGTAACCAGTTCAAGCTTCTAGTTGGCCTTACTGAAAAATAAACCATGGCACTGGAAAAATTATAGAAGTTAGCTAAAAGAATATAAAATTTGAATCAGCTAGTTTTTTTGTTTTTTTTGGGGTTTTTTTGGAAATGGAGTCTTGCTCCATTGCCCAGGCTGGAGTGCAGTGCCTGATCTCAGCTCACCACTACCTCTGCCTCCCAAGTTCAAGCGATTCTCCTGCCTCAACCTCCCGAGTAGCTGGGATTACAGGCAGACCGCCACACCCGGCGAATCTTTTGTATTTTGGTAGAGATGGGGTTTCACTGTGTTGCCCCGCTGGTCTTAAAATTCTAAGCT
The DNA here is from genome assembly GCF_003255815.1 of Theropithecus gelada. Classification (NCBI taxonomy): domain Eukaryota; kingdom Metazoa; phylum Chordata; class Mammalia; order Primates; family Cercopithecidae; genus Theropithecus; species Theropithecus gelada. The sequence goes on along the minus strand of NC_037668.1, from coordinate 125,598,311 downwards.
CAGGCAGTCCTCCTACCTGGGACTCCCAAAGTGCTAAGATTACAGATGTGACCTACTGCACCCGGCCACTATAATAACCTTTTTTTTTTTTTTTTTTGAGACGGAGTCTTGCTCTGTGCCCCAGGCTGGAGTGCAGTGGCACGATCTCGGCTCACTGCAAGCTCCGCCCCCCGGGTTCACGCCATTCTCCTGCCTCAGCCTCCCGAGTAGCTGGGACTACAGGTGCCCGCCACCACACCCAGCTAATTTTTGTATTTTTAGTAGAGACGGGGTTTCACCATATTAGCCAGGATGGTCTCGATCTCCTGACCTCATGATCCGCCTGCCTCGGCCTCCCAAAGTGCTGGGGATTACAGGCGTGAACCACCATGCCCAGCCTGTAATAACTTTTAAAAGTGTTTTGTTTATTCTTCAAGTTCTTTACAGAAGACTTCCCACACATTCTAAGATTCTCAAAATATTCTAAGAATACTTAGAATGAATTATGTTGTTCATTTATATAAGATCTATTTGTATACTAAGGAATTGATGATTTAAACAAGAAGGATTCCTATTACTACTAAGACAAAACTATCAATACTTCCTATTTCTTAGATAAACTATTTTAAAATATGATAATGTTGATTTTCAGTTAAAAACATTTTACATTTTGTTTATTCATTCTAGCTAGCCCACTACATTTTTCTTTGTATGCCTACTCCAAGCGTCAATTATTCAAAATTAGTAAGATTTGTGTCCATAAAAATAGAAGCTGTTTAGGAAAGAATAAATGTGATATCAAACAGATCTGAGTTACAATCTCTACTGTGTCACCTAATAACCAAGCTTGTCATTTAACCTCCCTATGCTTCAGTTCAGTTGCCTGTAAAATTGGTATCATAATAATACAAAGATTATGAGAATTAGAGGTAACAAACATAAAGCATATAGAGCAGTGAGTAGCCCCTTATAAGCACTCAGTAAATATTTGGTGTGTGATTGTTGTTGTGGTGGTGGTTGTTATATAGACCTTAATTTGAGAGAGTTAGAATATACCTCACAAGATAGCTGTGATACAGAAAACAGAATAGTTAACACTTGACAAATGTGACTTTTGTTATCAATGGTGAAAGCTTATTGGTATATAAATAAAGCTTTGCCTTTTCTTTCATTTTCCTTTCTTGTTTAAAGGATTCTGGAGCAGATGCCCTGGAGTTAAATTTATCGTGTCCACATGGCATGGGAGAAAGAGGAATGGGCTTGGCCTGTGGGCAGGTAAGGACCTTGACAGCTGCCACTAAGTATGTCAGTGTGACATAATAGGCCCCTGTATGGATAGTTACTATACCTTAGGCAAGGAGATGCATGGATCAGATGACTGGCTAGAGACTTCCAGGTCTGCATTGTTTAAATATTTAGTGCTTAAAAAGTGGAAAATGAGGGAAGCTGAAATTATAGCAACTGTTTAGTTTTATTGAGGAAAATATCACATTATGTGCTTGACAGGAAGTAATATCATAACAAATAGTTTTTAAAAGCGCTGAAGCAGAATTAGCTGATTTCAAATGCAGTGTTCTTTATTCATTCCTGATGCTGATCCAGTTTCCCTGGAGCAATATACTGTACAAAATGCATTGTTCGTAGTGATTTTGTAGTAAATGGGGCACAGCACAAATTGCATTTTACATTTTTTAGCATATGATCATTATTCACTAACTGTGTTTGGGGAGTTGCAAAAAGACTTTGATGCTATTTTTATTTTGGATACAATAAATGGAACCTTCATACTAAAATACTTTCAAAAGCCTAATGAACACAATGTGAAATAATATGTTAATATATAGAAAACACTGCATCTTTATGTAACTAGTTACAATGTTGGATGTTAAGGAGCACTGTAAAAACTTAATGCTAAAAAGGTGAGTATTTTGCATCTCATAATTTAGCTTTCAAGCCCAGAAGGAAATGGTGTGAATTAAATAGTATGAAATGTAGTAATTTCTGACAGATTGTCTAGTCTTGGAAAGTTTACTTTTATCTCCATGTCTGGCACAGGGCCTTGTACTTAGTAGATGCCCAGCTTTTTTTTTTTTTTTTTCTCTCTCTAGTCATCAAATTGATTTGAATTAAACTCAGAGGCCCTTAATTTGGGAGGACAAACATTTCTGCTTATTCAAATGAACATAGATTGCTATCTTTGTATTAGCAGTCAGGAAGAATTTTAAAGTACTTCGTAAATATTTAACATGCAGAATAGATTTGTGACTTAAGGAGAAACCATTGTTACGTAACAACAGGAAAGGAGGGTCTAGTCAAATATTTTTCAAGTATATTCTCTGTTCCGCTCACAACAGGTTGCCCAGAAGATCAGTAACTATGATATATGGTAACAGAACCAAGACTCAGAACTACCCAGTATGGGGAAAATATCATGACATCGAATCATGACTTTTATGAGTCACATGGGTTAGATATTAGCATATTAAGATGGGTAATGTGATTACAATGAGAAGGATTCCTTAAAGGACACCTGGAATGGGGGCTGAGTTAGTATTCTTTTCCCATCTCAAGTCAAGATTGTCCCTCCACTCGTTTCACAGTCTCTGAATCTCAGAACTGAAATATTTTTTAGTTACATGGATAGAAACAGCTATGGAGGTTTTAAATCTATTGATTGCTTTGTTAGGGGAGAATGCAATTCAATATTTCTCTCTTGCCACAGATATGACAATTATTTTGAAAATGTTACCCTAGTCCCACCTGAGTTTATTTTTTGGAGTAGACTTTTGCTATATGAGCACATCTGAATTTACTCAGCCTTTAAGTGTCTTAGGTGTATCCTTTCTAGAGAGTTATTTAGCCACATAAAGTTTTGCACAGCCTTTGGCTGAATGAGAATGCCAAATGCTAAAACTTTGCAGTCAGAGATATCATTAAGCTTTCTGAAAACTCTTGGAAAACACATGTTCCAAAAGCCATGATATCTTGGCTGAAGAAAATTTAGGAACGTTTCCATTTCACTTATTAGTTATAATCTCTAAAACTTAAACCAATTCTTCCTATCAGCCAAGTTTAGAAATTTTCTTTTGAATGATATTCTCTTGTACATTATATAATTGAAGAATAAAGCTAATTTAATCATTTTTGTTCCAACATATTTTAAATGATTTCTCTGCCTGAGGACACATGAATGTTCCATATTTTAAATAAAGAGAACTTAGAATATTAGTGCATTTTTTAAAAAATGCTTTCCTGTGCCTCTGACTTCCCGAAATGAGCACTAACACACTCAGGCTTATTCGCCTTTTCCTCTAGTTCCTTTTACCCCTTCTCTGCCTCCTGTTACCATTGCTTCTCCTTTTACCTCCCTAAGTTCCAAAGTCTTGAACACTTGCCAATTGGTAGGATGGAGAATTTATACTCAGGGTGGGGGACTGAAGAGTCATTCTAGTCCCTCTTCCCCATTGCTATGTGGTCTTGCATTTCATCTGTTGAAAACTTACTATGTGCTAAGCACAGAGCTGCATGCATGGTCAGAGCCTAATCAATATTTGCTTCAAGAATTAGACATGCTATTGGTTCCATGGCTAAAATATTTATCTGCCAGAGACACCTTCTTGTTCAGTACACATTCCTCTCTAAATACCTGATTTTGTTCTCCTTTATCTCAAATATTTTCTCACAAATATTTAATGAGTGAAAAATGCTGCCTTTGCACCTAATTTGCCTGTGTGTAATCAACATTATATAGATCTAATACTGATATATATACACATATATATAGGCTCATATATATACCTATATATGTAAAATAAGTGACTAAAAATCATGAAATTTATGAAGAGGGAAGGCCATAATCCATACTCTACAACATTATAGGTTCCATGTTTATTTATGAAATTTATAGAAACAGAATCTCAAGCTGAACTTGGGAAATTGCATTGTATATTCCTTCAAGTCAAAGCTTCATATCAAATCTTAAAACACTTCAGCATGGCTGAGTGTTTAAAAGTAGTCTCATGTATTCATTCCATCAGCCATGTGTCACCTTGATCAAGCCACTTGCTCTCCTGAAGGATAAGTATCCATCTCTAAAATACGGGATTTGAACTAAATGATCTTGAAATCCCCTTTAAGCTTTAATATTCTGATAATGTTAACATTAAAAATAGCAGGCTACTGTTATTTTTAAACTACCTTTAAAGAGCATTATTAAAACAAAAACAACTAAAGAAATAAACAAACGCCTATTATGTTGCTCTTTTTTAAAAAAAATAAGTTCTGGGATACATGAGCTGAACGTGCAGGTTTGTTACATAGGTATACATGTGCCATGGTGGTTTGCTGCTCCTATCAACCCATCATCTAGGTTTTAAGCCCCTCATGCCTTAGGTATTTATTCTAATGCTCTCACCCCGCTGGCCCCCCACCCCCCAACAGGCCCTGGTGTGTGATGTTTCCCTCCCTGTGTCCATGTGTTCTCATTGTTCAACTCCCATTTATGAGTGAGAATATGTGGTGTTTGGTTTTTGTTCCTGTGTTAGTTTGCTGAGAATGATGGCTTCCAGCTTCATCCATGTCCCTGCAAAGCACATAAACTTGATTTTTTAATGGCTGCACAGTATGCCATGGTGTATATTGTGGAAGACAGTGTGGCGATTCCTCAAGGATCTAGAACCAGAAATACCATTTGACCCAACAATCTCATTACTGGGTATATACCCAAAGGATTATAAATCATTTTACTGTAAAGACACATGCACACATAAGTTTATTTCAGCACTATTTACAATAGCAAAGACTTGGAACCAACCCAAATGCCCATCAATGATAGACTGGATTAAGAAAATATGTTGCTGTTTTTAAAAACACTAACATTGCCTTAGCCTGCATTAAGGCAGTATTTTACTTGTGATTCTTGTTTTTACTAATGCTTACCCTAACTAATGCTCCCCGCTTTTTGGTATATTTTACTTTGACGAATGAGAATCTAAGCAGCAGTTGCTCAAAAAGGCTATGATTGGTTAAGTACACATCTTGTACTTAAAGTGGCTAGGATAGAACCCTTGGTCTTTTATACTAGAGGCTGCACTTCCATTTTAGTTAATGGTGTCAATAACCCTGAGGCTCAAGCAAAGGTGAAAATATCATTCAGTTTTGGTTGTGTTCATTCCAAAGAGTCAAAGTTGTATTACAGCATGAAAAATAAAATACAACTCTTCTTCCATTCCCTCCCAACAACCCTCTGAAGCCGGATGAGTTTTTATTCCATTTTTCCCAAAGCAGAGGCCCTCGAGTTTCCCAGGTCAAAGATCTGGTCAGTGGCTTCCAGACCCATACTTTGATTTGATAGTAGCCTGAATAAAGGGCAGTTGTTCCTAATAAGTAGGTATTCCAATATCAATGTTAAGTATCAGTATTATTAACTGAAAATTAAGTGCAGGATTACATAAGCTCTAAAGTTTGTTTATAATTCAATTTCATTTCTCTAAATATATGAAACTACAAGCAAACGTGAATCCACTGTTTAGGTTCTGTCTCCTGCGACTAAAGGTGCTTCTCTGGTGTCTTAGCATTCAAATTTAAAGTTGTCTACATGCAATTTATATAAATCCATTTTCTGTAACAGCATATTACTTAATAGATGTAATTGTATTATAACCAATTCTATAAAATTCAGCCAAAATGACACCTTTTTGAGGTTTTCCCCTTTTCCTACATGCTACATGTTCTTATCACATTGAGTACTAACCCTCTTTTAGCCTACAAAAATTACATTAGATTTTTTACTTCCATCCTGCAGAACCTTCTTACCCAGTTCAGGCTGGTACTGAATAGCCCTCGAGTAGGCCTTTGTGTTGTTGTGTTTTTAAAATTATTGCCAACAATAGGTGGCACAAAAAAATCCTGTTATTTCTGTTAAAATAATGACAAGATATGGTCTTCCCTGGCCTGCATTGTCATGCAACAATAAGAAGGTAGACCTTAATTAGGCTCCTCTGACACTGTTTCTGGTACATGTAAATAGTAGCAAACATTTGACTAAGAATATGTGTTCATTCTCAAATGTGAATTTGACCAGTATATTTCTTTCTGATTCACCTTTACATATCAAGACCAACCTTCCCCAGGAGTTTTACTGAACCTCTGAGTTCCTGACATTGTTGTCTTTTTGGGCTGCCTTCTTTGGCCAGCAGTACCTTTAATTCTTAGACCTACCTTCAGCTATCAAAAGAAAAATAGTTGCCCAGGAGTTGTAAGTGGAGTGAGATATGTGGTAAGAGGCGTTGCCTTCCTGTTTTATCTTCCATGTGGCAATAAAGAAGAGCAAGACGCAGCATGCTCCACAGGACTTCTCGATACAAATCATTTAATCCTCTTGGAATGATTTTCTTTTTGCTACCATCAGAAAACCTAAAGCTGCCTACTTCTTTTCCTTGAGTTGATGATGGGGCGTAGTAAAGCACAGAATTTTGTGACTGAGAAGAACCTTAAAGATTTTCCAATTCATCTCCCTTATATACAGGATAGGAATGAAGGACCAGAAAAGTGCCTAATCTGCCTTAGCCTAAGGTAACCAACTAGCAAGTCCTACAGCTTTAGTGCCTTTGTTACTGACCCCTGTCTGGTGCTCTGTCTAGTATTCCCAACTGTGTTATTTTGGTGTATCAAAGTTTCTGGTCAAGCAAGGAAAAGTCAGTGCACTACCCTGGCTACTCCCTACTATAACTTTTTGCATACAATTATTATTCCTTCTGCTTGGAGTTTATACCTTCTCAGCTGAAATTATCCAAATGGAAATCACCTCTCTAATTCTATTTCAAATGACATTCTAATTCATGGGCTGGTTGTATATTATCAGTCAACCAAACTTTCCATGAGGAAGGAAGAATAATATATATGAAAGGATTTAAAGGTAGAAACCCAATGCATACTCACATCTGAATCTGTAGTGACCTAGAGTTTGAATCACTGTCAAAGAATTTGATTTCTTTACCCAGCAGTTCCAAGAGGCTACAAAGATGTTATTTCCCTAGCCCTCGATGGATCCCAATTGTTCAGTGGTTTGAATGCCTTCATTGCAGGTATAATTGCTAAAGAGTGCACAACTATTTAGTGTACACTAATTTAGTAATGATTTCTTTGGATAGAAAGTTCAAAAATGATAGTATAATCAGAGAGAAGACTGCTGTAGCTTTACAGGCAGAGTAAAGACCTGATCAAAGATGGCAATAACACTGTTATCATCTGTTATATCTTGCCAACTCACATTCCCCTTCCTGCATTTAATCATATTGTTCAGTTCTATGCATAGAATTTTTAAATATTAGAATGTTCAACTCAAACAGTCCAAACATTAGTTTTGTCATCAGAGAGACATATGAAGTCCTGCTTTCATGATGATTTAGCTAAGCCAGAATAAAAGGTTTAAGAGTGATAAACCTTAAAATTGAGTTTTAAAGATTATTGCTCCAAATACCACCCAGAACAATACTTTAATAATTCCTTCATGATCTGTTCTGTGTTCAAACTTAATTTGCACAAAACTGTATGTTTATTTTTTAAAAAAGAGAGAGAGGCTTTGTTTCTGTTTCAACATGCCAACATTTTTTCATTAGACATTAACCGCAGATTATTACCCTTACCCTTGCCAGAAAGCAGACGTCTGTCATCAGGAAGAGAATCCAAACCAAGTGTGAGGACCACAGTGCCCCAGATGTGCTAGAATGTCCCCTGGGAAATAAAGTCTTCCTTCAGCAGCTGGGTTAACAGACCCTCTAGCTCATATGCAATGCAGTGTCCAGGGAGCAATGACCACAGCCCTGCTTGGATCAGACCCCTATAGATGTCTGTGGAGGGGACCATATGAAGACACTCTTTTAAAGCCAAACAGCTGAGAAGTCATAGTATTTTCCATATTTCCCAGAGTTGAAACTCAGGAGTTCGGGAGTATAAGAAATCCCAAAGGTTAGAGAAAAGAATGTGGGAGCCCCAGCACTTGTAAAATACAACAAACTGAAGCCACAGTAACTTCCCTGGCTTCTCATGGGGAATCTAAGATGAGGATCACTGCTGAGTTCCGTTCGCTTTTTCATACTGCTTAGGTATGTGCTCCTGAGACATCCTCTGCAGGTTCTTGATTCCTCTCATTCCTTGTGACTTCAGCCTCTATGAGCTATGTATGTGGAGAATTATCCTGAATGTGATGTTTAGTTTATGCCGTAATCAGCATGGGCACATGTAGGTTTGGGCTAGAGAGTTGGAATTCTAGGTCTATGATTTGGCTGGGTAAGTATGGGATAGACTAGGTTGGCCTCAGTGGGATGATCCCCTGAGACATCACTTTTATAGGTTTGAAAATCATTGCACCATGAAATAACATAGTTCTGTGAAGAAACATGAGAAATGACTGCATGATATAAGCTTCTGCAAAAGTGACTAAAATCTGATATTAGCCATATATAGTGGATTCATCCTATTTTATTTTCCTCATACCATTATAATTTTTGAAGTTCTTTAAAATAAATTATCAATTTGTTTATGAGAAAAACTATCTCTAATAAAAAAGAAATATTTGCTTTGTACTATATTATGTTGCCCAACTTTTTATTTGATTTTAATTTTCAGCCATTTGAATAGACGTGGGTGCTTACATAAGTAGATAAACTACAGGAGATCTGTAAGACACATTTATATAACTGTCAATATTTTGCCTACAGCTGGTTTTCTATGCGTTTTTCAATTATAGCTATTAATGTTTGTAATGATATAAAAATGTTTGCTTCTTTTAAGAAATTATAATTTTTGTAGTCAAAAGCAACACTGTTTAAATCTAACTGAATTATCAGTTCTAGATCAGGAAATATTGTTGTTTCTGTGTAGCCCAACCATTATGTGGCAGTAAAAAAACATTATATATAGGCCAGGCATGGTAGCTCATGCCTGTATTCCAGCACTTTGGGAGGCTGAGGCAGGAAGATTGCTTGAGCTAAGGAGTTTGAGACCAGCCTGGGCAACACGGCGAAACCCTGTGTCTGCTGAACACACACACCCAAAAAATAGCTGGATGTGGTGGTGTACACTTGTGGTTCCAGCTACTTGGGGGGCTGAGGCGGGAGGATCACTTGAGCCTGGGAGCCGGAGGTTGTGGTGAACTGAGATCACACAGTTGCACTCCAACCTGGTGAATGTTACAGGAAAAACAGCTAACTATGTATTTTTTAACTTATTTTGGTTTTTACTGTTCTCATCATTTGTTTTATTCCAGAAATAAGCAGCAAAAGTATTTTTTTAAGTTTTTAAAAAATCACCCTCAAATATTTGTTCATATCACAGTGAGCTTGAGAAATATAGCAGAATTCTCTACATATTTGTTAACTATAGCATAAGGATGAACTAAAAATGTCATAAAGAGAGACAGAGACAGAGGTGAGATGGAGGAGAGGCTATGGTCTTAGTTCATGATTTCATAAAGAGTTCAAGTAATGTAATGTCACAGAATAATAATAGAGATTGTCAGGGCAGAGTCAAAAGAAATGAATATTGGCAGCAAAAGGGAGGGTCTAGTTATGTGATCCATCGAGCCTAGAATATTGGAAGAACTGGTGGACAAGACCGAATCATGTATTAGAAGCCACAAAAGACTCGAGAGTAAAGGAGGCTGCAGCGTATCAGGCTAAAAAGCAATATTGGACCAGAAAACTGGTAAGCACTCAGCAGCTGAGAGTAGAGGCAACAGAGCTCAAGATAAGACAAGAGAGAAGATAAGGAATAAGACAAATTAAACGAAGTCATCAGAGGCACCACCTTCACAAGGACCTTAAAATTAAGGTACTTCTACCTCAGAGAGAAATTTGTACACACTTCCTGCTGAGGTAGAGTCAGTCTTTTATGGTGCAATCAGTTTAAGGTTTCCAACTGGGATGGGTGAGCTGTCAGGAAGGAGGCGTGTGGATTTGCCTGACTAGAGAAGGAGATAAGGTAAGTCAAGGAAAATAAATGTATTAAAATGATGGCATTTTACAACTTAAGAGTATTGGCTGAGCACTGAAGGTTCTGTGGCTTTTGTCATGATCGTTGGGGAAGCCCTATTCTCTGAGAACTATTACAACCCCCTAGACAAACATGAGGTGATGCTTATTGATAATGACAGATTTCATACAAACGTGATGTCTCTCTTGACATTATTTATATCGCAGAGATCTTATTGACAATTTTGTTTTATAGCTAACTTTGTTTTTGTTCTCTCACCAAAAACCACTTTAAGTATCATTATGCTTAGTGAATATACATACGCTACAAAAAAAGTTATCTTTAAGGAGAAATCAATTTAAAGCATGAATTACAATTTTACTCCCTTTGAGATGTCTTAAACATCTTTGACTCTTTCCTCATGTTATTTGTTATTTATTTTTTCTAGGGTTGATTGCCTGAGTTTTTGCCCATTTCTCCCTGTTTGTTGCTACTGGGTCTATTCAGATTTGAAAGTCCTCATAGATAAGTTGCAGATTCCATTAACCTTAGTATGTGTTCATGATTCATCAGAAAAGAACATGCAGCTTTCTTCTCTTATTTGTAAAATGTCTAACACTCTATTAAGTGAATGGAACACTTTGTTGCAATTTTCCTTTGGCAACTTTTTTTCTTTCCTTGACCACACCAAAACCGTAAACAACATGGCAGACTTGCCACTCCTGTTTTTCCTGTAATTGTGTTTTGGGTAACATGGAAGAAATTGATATATGAAGGGATAATAGTATCTCTTCTCTTTTAATATCTATATAGATATAGATAAAGCTATCATGGAATACTACTCACCCATAAAAAGAATGAAATCATGTCTTTTGTAGCAACATGGATGGAACTAGTGGTCATTATCTTTTTTTTTTTATAATTTAAGTTCTAGGGTACATGTGCACAGTGGGCAGGTTTGTTACATAGGTATACATGTGCCATGTTGGTGTGCTGCACCCATTAACTCGTCATTTACATTAGGTATTTCTCTAATGCTATCCCTCCTCCTGCCCCCCACCCCACAACAGGCCCCGGGGCGTGATGTTCCCCGCCCTGTGTTCAAGTATTCTGGTTGTTCACTTCCCACCTATGAGTGAGAACATGCGGTGTTTGATTTTCTTTCCTTGTGATAGTTTGCTCAGTATTATGGTTTCCAGTTACATCCATGTCCCTCAAAGGACATGAACACATCATTTTTTATGGCTGCATAGTATTCCACAGTGTATATGTGCCACATTTTCTTAATCCAGTCTATAATTGATGGACCTTTGGATTGGTTGCAAGTTTTTGCTATTGTGAGTAGTGCCACAATAAACATACATATGCATGTGTCTTTATAGCAGCATGATTTATAATCCTTTGGGTATATACCCAGTAATGGGATCGCTGGGTCAAATGATATTTCTGGTTCTAGATTCTTGACAAATTGCCACACTGTCTTCCACAATGATTGAACTAGTTTACACTCCCACCAACAGTGTAAAAGCATTCCTATTGCTCCACATCCTCTCCAGCATCTGTTGTTTCCTGACTTTTTAATGATGACCATTCTAACTGGCGTGAGATGGTATCTCATTGTGGTTTTGATTTACATTTCTCTGATGACCAGTGATGATGAGCATTTTTCCATGTGTCTGTGGCTGCATAAATGTCTTCTTTTGAGAAGTGTCTGTTCATATCCTTTGCCAGCTTATTGATGTGGTTGTTTTTATATTGCAAATTTGTTTCAGTTTTGTAGATTCTGGAATTAACCCTTTGTCAGATGGGTAGATTGCAAAAATTTTCTCCCATTCTGTAGACTGCCTGTTTCTTTTGCTGTGCAGAAGCTCTTTAGTTTAATTAGATCCCATTTGTCTATTTTGCCTTTTGTTGCCACTGCTTTTGGTGTTTTAGTCATGAAGTCCTTGATCATCCCTATGTCCTGAATGGTAATGTATAGGTTTTCTTCTAGGGTTTTTATGATTTTAGATCTAACATTTACGTCTTTAATCCATCTTGAATTAATTTTTGTATAAGGTGTAAGGAAGGGATACAGTTTCAGCTTTCCACATATGGCTAGCCAGTTTTCCCAGCACCATTTATATATCTTTTATGGTACCAGTATCATGCTGTTTTGGTTACTGTAGCCTTATAATATAGTTTGAAGTCAGGTAGCATGATGCCTCCAGCTTTGTTCTTTTTGCTTAGGATTGTCTTGGCTATGTGGGCTCTTTTTTGGTTCCAAAAGAAATGTAAAGTAGATTTTCCAATTCTGTGAAGAAAGTCATTGGTAGCTTGATGGGGATGGCATTGAATCTATAAATTACCTTGGGCAGTATGTCCATTTTCACAATATTGATTCTTTCTATCCATGAGCATGGAATGTTTTTCCATTTGTTTGTTTCCTCTTTTATTTCGTTGAGCAGTGGTTTGTAGTTCTCCTTGAAGAGGTCCTTCACATCCCTTGGAAGTTGGATTCCTAGGTATTTTATTGTCTTTGTAGCAGTTGTGAATGGGAGTTCACTCATGATTTGGCTCTCTGTCTGTTATTGGTGTATAGGAATGCTTGTGATTTTTGCACATTAATTTTGTATCCTGAGACTTTACTGAAGTTGCTTATCAGCTTAAGGAGATTTTGGGCTGAGACGATGGGGTTTTCTAAATATACAATCATGTCATCTACAAACAGGGACAATTTGACTTCCTCTTTTCCTAATTGAATACCATTTATTTCTTTCTTTTGCCTGATTGCCCTGGCCAGAACTTCGAACACTATGTTGAATAGGAGTGGTGAGAGAGGGCATCCCTGTCTTGTGCCAGTTTTCAAAGGAAATGCTTCCGGTTTTTGCCCATTCAGTATGATATTGGCTGTGGGTTTATCATAAATAGCTTTTATTATTTTGAGATACGTTCCATCAATACCTAATTTATTGAGAGTTTTTAGCATGAAGGTTTGTCAAAGGCCTTTTCTGCATCTATTGAGGTAATCATGTGGTTTTTGTCATTGGTTCTGTTTATGTGATGGATTATGCTTATTGATTTGTGTATGTTGAACCAGCCTTGCATCCCAGGGATGAAGCTGACTTGATCGTGGTGGATAACCTTTTTGATGTGATGCTGGATTTGCTTTGCCAGTATTTTATTGAGGATTTTCACATCGATGTTCATCAGGGTTATTGGTCTAAAATTCTCTTTTTTTGTTGTGTCTCTGCCAGGCTTTGGTATCAGGATAATGCTGGCCTCATAAGATGAGTTAGGGAGGTTTCCCTCATTTTCTATTGATTGGAATAGTTTCAGAAGTACCACTCCTCTTTGTACCTCTGGTAGAATCCATCTGATCCTGGACTTTTTTTAGTAGTAGGCTATTAATTATTGCCTGAATTTCAGAGCATGTTATTGGTCTATTCAGAGATTGAACTTCTTCCTGGTTTAATCTTGGGAGGGTGTATGTGTCCAGAAACTTATCCATTTCTTCTAGATTTTCTAGTTTATTTGCATAGAGATGTTTATAGTATTCTCGGATGGTAGTTTGTATTTCTCTGGGATCGGTGGTGATATTCCCTTTATCATTTTTTATTGCGTCTATTTGATTCTTCTCTCTTTTCTTCTTTGTTAGTCTTGCTAGCAGTCTATCCATTTTGTTGATCTTTTCAAAAACCCAGATCCTGGATTCATTGATTTTTTGAAGGTTTTTTTATGTCTCTATCTCCTTCAGTTCTGCTCTGATCTTAGTTATTTCTTGCCTTCTGATAGCTTTTGAATTTGTTTGCTCTTGTTCCTCTAGTTCTTTTAATTGTGATGTTAGGGTGTCGATTTTAGATCTTTCCTGCTTTCTCTTGTGGGCATTTAGTGCTATAAATTTCCCTCAACACACTGCTTTAAATGTGTCCCAGACATTCTGGTACGTTGTGTCTTTGTTCTCATTGGTTTCAAAAACACCTTTATTTCTGCCTTAATTTCATTATGTACCCAGTAGTCATTCAGGAGCAGGTTGTTCAGTTTCCATGTAGTTGTGCAATTTTGAGTGAGTTTCTTAATCCTGAGTTCTAATTTAATTTCTCTCTGGTCTGAGAGACAGTTTGTTGTGATTTCTGTTCTTGTACATTTGCTGAGGAGTGCTTTACTTCCAACTATGTAGTCAATTTTGGAATAAGTGTGATGTGGTACTGAGAAGAATGTATATTCTGTTGATTTGGGGTGGAGATTTCTGTAGATTCTATTAGGTCTACTTGGTGCAGAGCTGAGTTCAAGTCCTGGATATCCTTGTTAATTTTCTGTTTCATTGATCTGTCTAATATTGACAATGGGGTGCTAAAATCTCCCATTATTATTGTGTGGGAGTCTAAGTCTCTGTAGGATTCTAAAGACTTGCTTTATGAATCTGGGTGCTCCTGTATTGGGTGCATATATATTTAGGATAGTTAGCTCTTCTTGTTGAATTGATCCCTTTACCATCATGTAATGGTCTTTTTTGTCTCTTTTGATCTTTGTTGATTTAAAGTCTGTTTTGTCAGAGACTAGGATTGCAACCCCTGCTTTCGTTTTTGCTTTCCATTTGCTTGGTAGATCTTCCTCCATTCCTTTATTTTGAGCCTATGTGTTTCTTTACACGTGAGATGGATCTCCTTAATACAGCACACTGATGGGTCTTGAATTTTTGTTCAATTTGCCAGTCTGTGTCTTTTAATTGGGACATTTAGCCTATTTACATTTAAAGTTAGTATTGTTATGTGTGAATGTGATCTTGTCGTTATGGTGTTAGCTGGTTATTTTGCCCATTAGTTGCAGTTTCTTCCAAGCGTTGATGGTCTTTACAATTTGGCATGTTTTTGCAGTGGCTGGTACCAGTTGTTCCTTTCCATGTTTAGTGCTTCTTTCAGGAGCTCTTGTAAGACAGGCCTGCTGGTGACAAAATCTCTCAGCATTTGCTTGTCTGTGAAGGATTTTATTTCTCTTTCACTTACGAAGCTTAGTTTGGCTGGATATGAAATTCTGGGTTGAAAATTCTTTTCTTTAAGAATGTCGAATTTTGGCCCCCACTCTCTTCCAGCTTGTAGAGTTTCTACCGAGAGATCTGCTGTTAGTCTGATGGACTTCCCTTTGTGGGTGACCTGGCCTTTCTCTCTAGCTGCCCTTAACTTTGTTTCCTTCACTTCAACCTTGGTAAATCTGACAATTATGTGTCTTGGAATTGCTCTTCTCAAGGAGCATCTTTGTGGTGTTCTCTGTATTTCCTGAATTTGAATGTTGGCCTGCCTTGCTAGGTTGGGGAAGTTATCCTAGAAAATATCCTGAAGAGTGTTTTCCAACTTGGTTCCATTCTCCCTGTCACTTTCAGGTACACCAATCAAACATAGATTTAGTATTTTCACATAGTCCCATATTTCTTGGAGGCTTTATTCATTTCTTTTCACTTTTTTTTTCTCTAAACTTCTCACTTCATTTCATTCATTTGATCTTCACTCACTGATACCCTTTCTTCCACTTGATCAAATCAGCTATTGAAGCTTGTGCATGCGGCATGTAGTTCTCGTGTCATGGTTTTCAACTCCATCAGGTCATTTAAGTTTTTCTCTACACTGTTTATTCTAGTTAGCCATTCATCTAATCTTTTTTCAAGGTTTTTAGCTTCCTTGTGATGGGTTCGAACATCTTCCTTTAGCTCAGAGAAGTTTGTTATTACCAACCTTCTGAAGCCTACTTCTGTCAACTTGTCAAAGTCATTCTCCATCTGGCTTTTTTCCACTGCTGGCGAGGAGCTGTGATCCTTTGAAGGAGAAGAGGTGCTCTGGTTTTTAGAATTTTCAGCTTTTCTGCTCTGATTTTGCCCCATCTTTGTGGTTTTATCTACCTTTGGTCTTTGATGTTGGGGTTTTGGTGTAGATGTTCTTTTTGTTGAGTTGATGTTATTGCTTTCTGTTAGTTAGTTTTCCTTCTAACAGTCAGGTCCCTCAGCTGCAGATCTGTTGGAGTTTGCTGGAGGTCCACTCCAGACCCTGTTTGCCTGAGTATCACTAGCAGAGGCTGCAGAACAGCAAATATTACAGAACAGCAAATATTGCTACCTGATCCTTCCTTTAGAAGCTTCATCCCAGAGGGGCAGTTGCCTATATGTGGTGTCTGTCAGCCCCTAGTGGGAGGTGTCTTCCAGTTAGGCAACACAGGCATCAGGGACCCACTTGAGGATGCAGTCTGTCCATTCTCTGAGCTCAAACACTGTGCTGGGAGAACCACTCTTCTCTTCAGAGCTGTCAGACAGGGACATTTAAGTCTGCAGAAGTTTCTGCTGCTTTTTGTTCAGCTATGCCTGGCCCCTGGAGGTGGAGATTACAGAGGCAGCCGGCCTTGCTGAGCTGCGGTGGGTTCCACCCAGTTCGAGCTTCCCCAGCTGCTATGTTTACCTATTCAAGCCTCAGCAATGGCAGATGCCCCTCCACCTGCCGGGCTGCTGCCTCATAGGTTGATCTCAAACTGCTGTGCTAGCAGTAAACAAGGCTCCTTAGGCTTGGGATCCACTGAGCCAGGTGCAAGATATAATCTCCTGGTGTGCCATTTGCTAATACCATTGGAAAAGCACAGTATTTGGGTGGGAGTGTCCTGTTTTTCCAGTGCCATCTCTCACGGCTTCCCTTGGCTAGGAAAGGGAAATCACCCGACCCCTTGTGCTTCCCGGGTGAGGTGACACCCCACTCTGCTTCGGCTCACTCTCCATGGGCTGCATCCACTGTCCAACCAGTACCAATGAGATGAACTGAGTACCTCAGTTGGAAATGCAGAAATCACCCATCTTCTGCATTGATCATGCTGGGAGCCGCAGATCGGAGCTGTTCCTATTTGGCCATCTTGGAATGGAATCCTAGAGGTCATTATCTTAATTGAAATAACTCAGAAACAGAAAGTCAAATATTACATATTATCACTCATAAGCACTAGCTAAATAATTTGTACACGTGGACATAGACGGTGGAAAAATAGTCATTGGAGACTCGGAAGAGTGGAAGGGTAGAAAAGGGTTAAGTTATTAGAAACTACTTAATGGGTACAATATGTAGTATTTGGGTGATGGCTATACAAAAAACCGAGATTTCACCATTATGCAATATATCCATGTAACAAAACTGCATTAGTATCCCCTAAATCTATTTTTAAAAGATAGTACTAGAAGTCTTTACCAGACCAACAAGCAAGAGCCTTACCAGACTAATCAAGCAAGAGAAAGAAATTAAATGCATACAAATAAGAAAATAAGTTAAATTGTTGCTGTTTACTAACATGATCTTATATGTAGAAAATTCTAAAGATTCCACCAAAAAAAACCACTGTCAGAACTAATAAATTACCACAGTACAGTTGCAGCATACAAAATCAATAAACAAAAATAAGTGATGTTTCTGTACATTAACAATGAACTATATAAAAAAGAAATCGAAAGGAATCCATTTAACCAAGGAGGTGAGAAACTTACCCATGCACTAAAAATTGTAAAACATTAATGAAAGAAATTAAGTAAGATACAAAAACAAATATATCTTGTGTTCCTGGATTAGAAGAATTGGTTTCTTAAAATGTCCATATTATCTCCCAAAGCAATCTACACAATCAGTGAAATATCTATGAAAATCTTATCAAATGGATTAAAGACTTAAACGTAAGATCTTAAACTGTAAACCTACTAGAAGAAAATGTAGGAGAAAAAGTTCACAATATTGGTCTAGATAATGATTTTTTAGATTTGACCTCAGAATCACAGGCAACAAGTCCAAAAATGACAAATTGGATTACATCAAAATAAAAAGCTTCTGCACAGCAAAGGAAACAATTAACAGAGTGAAGAAGCAACCCATGGATTGGAAGAAAATATTTTTGGTCCATAAATCTGATAAGGGATTAATATAAAATACATATAAGGAGATTTCACAACTCTTTGGAAAGAAAACAAATAATTTGAATCAAAAATGAGCAAGGGAACTGAATAGACATTTCTTAAAAGAAATAACACAAATGACCAATAGGCATACGAAAAAATGCTCAACATTGGTAATCACTAGGGAAATGCAAATTAAAACCACAAGGAGATATCACTCATACCTGTCAGAATGGCTGTTATCAAAAAGACAGCAGATAATAAGTGTTGGAGAAGATACGGAGAAAAGAGAACCCTGGCACACTGTTGGTGGAAATGTAAATTAGTATACTTGTTATGGAAACACCATAAAAGTTCCCCAAAAAACTAAAAGTAGAATTACTGTATAATCCAACAATCCTGCTTCTGGGTATTTATGCAATAGATTTGAAATCAGTTTGTCAAAGAAATGTCTGCATGCTTATCTATGTTCCTTGCAGTACTGTTCACAATAGGCGACTTACACAATCAACCTAAATATCTATCAACAGATGAGTGGATAAAGCAAATATGGTGTATATACACAATGGACTACTATTCAGCCTTAAAAAAGAAAGAAATTGTGTCACTAGCAACAATATGAGTGGAACTAGAGAACATTACGTTACGTGAAGGAAGGCAGGCCTAGAGAGACAAATATTACATATTCTCACTTATATGTGAACTCTAAAACGATGAAACAATCTAAAATTAAATAAATAGAAAGTAGAATGGTGGTCACCAGAGGCTCAGAGTAGGAAGAACAGGGAGAAAATGGACAAAGAATAGAGAGGAGATGGTGAAAGGATGTGAAGCCTCAATTAGACAGGAATAATAAGAGTTATTTTTACTATGAGATATATTGTAAAACATGGTGAAGATAGTAAATAATCATTTATTGTACATTTCAAAATTGCTAAGAGAGTAAATTTCAAGTGTTCTCACCACAAAAAGTAAGTATTTTAGGTGACGGATATGTTAATTAACTTGATTTAATTTTAATGAATACATTGTATTCATAAATTGTAACATCGCTTGGTAACTCATAAACATATACAGCTGTAATTTTTCAATCATCATTAAAAAATAAAAATTAAAAAGATGAAAGATTTTGATTATTAAACATATATCTATTATTCCTATAGAGATGACAGATTTAGAATACATAAAGTGAAATACAGTTTCCCTTTAGGTAGTAAATAAGTGTATTTTAACATGATTGCAAAAAAAGTATAGTTATCATGATGTAAATGTATCCCAAAATAATAAATTCATAAATGATTTTTATAGTGATTAGAAACTGATTTTATTCAGTCAGTTCCCACTGTATTTTAGGCATAGTGCCTATTTCTACACATGGGATCACATTCATTCCTCTATCAACTTTGAGGGGGAAGATAGAATATTCTCCACATGACAAATAAAGAAACTGAGGCTAGAGTGATTTGTTCCCCATTGACTCTCCAGGGATTAATGCAATTCTGGAACATGGCAGGTATTCAGTAAATAATTTGGGGACGAATGAATGAATGAATGAATGAGTGGATAATTGATTGAATTCACCTTTGACACAAAATGTCTTTTCGTGTCATTGGCAGTGAGAAGATCCTGAGCAGGACTGTTCTTGAGTATGACCCAGGAAAGTAGCTCTTGATTTTTTTAAATTGAGAACTTACATTTCAAAATAATTTTCTTCTTTCTGTGACCACTCTCCATAACTTGTTCTGATTTTTTGCTATCCTTCCACCTTCTACTATTTTAAGCTTCACATGTCTGATTTCTCCAACCTAAATATGTTTGTCCAGAATTACATACTACTTATATATGCATATTATTAACAATTTTCTGTGATCTTTTTCGAAATATTTTATCTTTGGAACTCAGAAATCATTTTGTTTAAGAATGAGCATTTTTTGCATTTTGCATTTTACTATAGGAGTCTGGAGGATGAAAGATTTCAAAACAGTTGACTGTGACTTCCTTTTACACATCTATTATCCTATATAAGCAAGGGTTGTATCCAAAGATGAGAGAAGAGAGAGAGAAAGTACACTGCCTAGCCTGGCCTTCTGTGGAATTAAGGGATGCACTTTTCACCTGTCTCTACGCTTATTACCAAACGGCGAATGGTTCTGGATTACAAATGCCCTAATATCCTGTGATGCTTTGTTGAGAGCAGGTACAACAGCTGACACCTGCCATGCTTTTTGTTTACCAGGCTGTCACCCAAGGGCTAATTCATTTAATCCTCACAGCAACTCTGTGATATATTTACTCTTATTGTTCCCATTTTACAGATGAAGGAACTCAGAAAGTGTAAGTAACATGGTAGGGTCACACAGCAAGTCAGGGGCCTCATCTGGACCCAAATCTTGGCCATCTGGCTCAAGAGCCTGTGCTCCTGACCCTCAGACATGACTGCCTCTCAAAGAAGGATTTTAAAGATGTAATCCCTGACTTTATCAATCACAGAAGTTATTGATACATATCTTAATGATGCATTTCTGTTTGAAGATAGTGCTATTTATGGACGTTATGAAAGTTCTTCTATATAAACACTACTGAAAAGTCCAGTTTCTGGAAAATGATTGCTGAAAATGATTTGTATGGCCTCTATTTTTTGAGACTTTTAAGTTTTTCTGCATCCAAAATTCATTTCTAAAGAGAAACTCTAGCATAGAAAAATCTCCAGACATGATGAAAACAGAATGCAGTTTTCCAGTTATTAATGTTAATTGTCCAAGTCAGATTTTATGTTTAAAATCCATCTCTTGGTGGTTGTTTACTTTGACATGACCCCTTCCTTAAAGGAGGGTATATGTAGTATCAGATTGAGAAACTGCTCTGGACAGAAGGTGATTATTTAAGAAAAGCTTTAAGAGGGGTAAAAACCCCCACCGAGGTGTCTTGAGAGTTAATACACCCTTTCTTAAAATGGTGGGAAGCACTAAATATGCAGAGCACCATCCAGCCCCATAAGTGCTCCTCCTGCCCTTGCCTGCCATTCCGCAGCCCTGCCCCTCTACAAAGGGTAGATCATTAAGCCATCCAGGCGGTGGGGAGTATTTTCATATAGCTATTGCCCTTTATAGCAGCCTGGCAGCGAGTGACCATAATAAATTATGCACTGCTCTGTGAGACTGTGACACAATGCACTGGAGGAACAGCGGGGGTGTTAGAAAATCCATTATTTGAATTTTTTGTTTCTTTTTCTTACTAGATTCCATGCTGCTCTTTTCCTGTCATCTTATTCCTTTTTTTCGTATCTATTGTTTTGAGGGTTTTGTGTCTGACAGTTCTTTTCTGCGGCTGGTTTTGTCCTTTTTGTTACCTTGTTTCTGCCTTCATGGGCTCCCCCACCCCCCTTGCTTGATCTTGTGTGTTCTGAGCCTTGTTCTCCTTTCTGTCATGCGTCGTTTGCCTTACTTTTCTTTCTCTTTCCGCCTTATTGTCTCATATAATACAGAAAAACAAATTCTCTTTTTGTCTGCAGTCTTTTACATGGTGTTATGTAGTTGTCATTTTCCCTTCACGAAAGGTGCACTTTACTCTATGTACTATTCATTTTGGTTCCAAGAATCCCAAACACATGTCCGGAGGAGTGCCAATACTGATGGCAATAAAAAACAATCAAACATCATCCCACAAAGTAGGGAAGGGAAAAAAAAAATCAAACAACCAGAAAAAAAATTTTTTTTTTTTTGAAAACAGTGCAGAGCTACTTCTCCCCTGTAGATCAGTTCATATAGAATCTGTACTTTTGTTTTTTTACTATTTCAGATAATTCAGCATTTTCATCTTTTCTCCAAGAGCAAGTCTTTTCCAAAGTGACAATTTTTTGACACTATTTGTTGTAAATCCAGCTATCTGCTCGTTCTTTCATTGTTTCCCACTGATGAGTACAGCCTGAAAGCTTAGTTCCACTAAGTGGAATTCAATTAATTCACTGATTCATTTAATTCACTAGTTATTAATTGAGCAACTATTATGTAGCAAGCCTCATGCAGATGTTAGGGACACTGAGCATCATCAGTTTAGGTTTCCTTCAATCTTTTACATTCGTTAGTTGGCCATGTCCCTCATTCCCAATTTTTCTTTCCTCTTTGTGTGGACACGTCACATTGGCACTTGCTGTCTGAACTCCTCCACTTTCACTTCCTTGATTCCTTTGGATCTAGAGCTCCTTCTTTTTATTTAGAGTTATTTGAGAAGGACTTCCAATTTTTCTTCTTGAAAATCTCACTGCATCATATTAGAAAGTTCATACCTCCTTGGCAGTGAATACCAAAGAATGTGCCAGATTATTTAACCCCATTTTTGTGTCACACTTAAATAAAAACAGTAACCGCTACCTCTGGTATGGCTACAAATTTTTGTAATACTTGCAGTAGCTGAATTAAATTGAATTGATGTGTATAGTTATGAAATATAAGTGAGTCACATCAAAATCTGCAATTCAATTCTTCGTTTACAGTATTGAGTTCCTTCTTACTTTTAAATGTTTTTCTCCATTTGCTTTTATTTGCCTGACTGATTTAGTCTTTTATAAACATTCTCTTTTCTAATCCTGTTTCTCCTGAAACACGTTTGATTTTGTTTCTTTCCCTATTGTGTTTGCTAATTCTCCATTTTTTGCCTTATTGTATTCTAAGGTTAATGCTGTTTTTATTTTTGTTGTTATTATTTTAAATAAGATTGGGTATAGTAGCTCAAAAAAGTTAGTGTACTGTCTTCTACCACGGACATGATTTCTTCTATCTCCGTATTCATGTCCTTTATAATTTTAACCTTTCCCCTTGACCTCATATCTCTAAATTTCCAGTTCAGTGTTTCTTTCATTCCATGATTTATTTTTTCTTTTCTTACTGCTTTGAATTCTGCCCCTTACCTTTTTCCTATATCAGGCTTAGTTTTAAAAGGAACATTGGTTCTTTTAATATCATTTTGCAAACGCCGTGGGAACATCTTCTCTTATTTTATTTTTACTAATCGGGCTTTCAGAGTAAACTCTCCAACTTGTCATATAGTTCATTTTAAGCACCTGCAAGAATAAGTCAGTTGCTCTGTCAGCTTCCAGATGCAGTGGAATGTTCGTGTTAGATCTTAC
Source organism: Theropithecus gelada (assembly GCF_003255815.1). Taxonomy (NCBI): domain Eukaryota; kingdom Metazoa; phylum Chordata; class Mammalia; order Primates; family Cercopithecidae; genus Theropithecus; species Theropithecus gelada. The sequence goes on along the minus strand of NC_037668.1, from coordinate 125,575,350 downwards.
ATATTTCAAGCTTCCAATTTTTAATTACTCTCTTCTTGGTTTGGTGAAGAGGGAGGAACAGATATAAAGAGCTGTGAAGATATGAAGGAGAGACAATAAACTGAAAATAAATAAGCAAATGTGATAATGGGGACACATGCATCCTTAGAGAATGTCACAGGGAAATTATTTATGGTGAATGAATAGAGATACAAAATTCAGAAAACCTCCCACAGATTCTTTCCTGAAGGCCACGACTTCCTGTAACCAATTCCATCAAACATAGTGGCTTTTCTATAAGTTCACCGTATAGAGTTTCATTCATTTCATTACTAAAAGACTCAGCCTCGGTAAGACACTGCTCCCATTTTACAAGTCTTTGACATGGCACATTCATTTTTAAAAGCACACAGCATCGGTTGCTGTTGAATCTCATATTGCATTTCTATTGACCAGATTCCAGTTGTAACATAAATACTTGAGTAAATGATTACATTTTAAAGTCAGTATGTAAAACAACCCTGAACAACTATGTCAGAATGTTTTTAATTTTGTTCTGATTTTGTGACTCATAGCATTATTAATAATTGAAGCTCTATTCTGGCTGTGCTTAACTAGTGACAGTTTTAAAACAAAACCTGTCATATTTAAACACAACTGCTCCAATAATAAGCCATTAATATATCAGTTAATTTATTTCGCTGACCCTTGTAACCTAAACTTTTAGATCACCTTGGATTTGTCAAATGGGATGGCTGCCTACAAAAATTCAGTCTTATATATGGAGGAGTAAATATAAAAATGTTATGAGCAGCCCACGTTCCATTTTAAATTGTAAGCATAGAAAGAATGTAAGTACATTTGAATGACTAGATTATTTTTAGGTATCAGTTGTATATAGTACTAAACTTCATTTTAGAAAACTGTTTAAATAAGGCATTTTGGACAAAAGCCTATGGTTTGACTATTTAATATCTTCCTCCTTAACAGCTATATCCCAGCCAATGTTACAATAAAGTTTAATTCTTTTTAGTTAAAAAGGAGATTTCAATTTTCCCATAGCTTCCTTTCTTTTTCTTTGGTCTCCTTCTTTGTCACTCCTATCTCTAGCTGTTTCCCAGTCCACAAGAGGAGTGGTCTTCAGCTCTGAGACTGGTTTCTCTCACTGAATATTGCTTAAAAATTAACTTTGTCTTTCTATTTATTTAATTACATATTTCTTCTCTTTTTGCTTACTTAGCATTTTTCTTGTTTGAGTCTGCACCATGATTTTTTTTTTTTTTTTTTTTTTATTCTCTTAGAATCATTGCCACTTTCTTCAATAAGAACTTGTGGGATTGGCTCACATTGATAATATAAAATGATTCTAATTTTTGAGAGTTTATTATATGACAGGAAATGGTTAACATTTTAAGAAGATTATATTATTTAATCCTCAAACAACCCTCTGAGATAGTACTGCTATTATTCCTACTTTCTAGATCAGGAAACTGCGGGATAGAAAAGTTAAGCAACTTGGCCAAAATTCTGCAGCCGGAAATTGGCCACAGGTTTCTGTACTACAGGACTGTACACTTAATCACTACTCCATAGCTTTTCTGTAAAATGACACCAGGTTATATTACTTGCTTTTCATCTTGATGTCAGGGTAAGTGATTTCCTCACTGTGTCTTTCCTTATCATGAATTCCGATGACAGTTCAGAGAACTGAAGCAGAATAGTGTCTACACTGGGGGAGGGGAAGTTGAAGCCTATGGCACTAACATCTGGATCAGTATTCTCCTTGCCATACCTTCTGGCTCCCTTCTGTCTACCAACTGCATGAGATTGTGTCACACATGACAACTCTTATCTCTGTTACTAGAGTGGCCACTTTCTAAGGGCAAGGTCTTTGTCACATTCTTTTTCATTTCCCTCACATTATCTTGTATATTAATAATTTTTTCCAGATAAAAAAACAGAAATTGTAGGCCCTTGTGAGTGAGCCTTCCAGGCAATTCTACTGTTCAGTACTCAAGCTGTGCCACTGTTTTTCCTCAAAATTCAGGAAAAAGGAATAGTTCTTCCTTCCATGTAAGCCAGGTGCAGACAAAGTGGTCTGTTTTGCAAGAACTTCATTGTTTTACACAACTGTGTTTTCCTTATTTACTGAAATCGGGTACAAAAAAGGAAGCAGGATAACTTGGCTAAGTAGTTAACTGTTTCTTTTGTAGAATGCAACAATCTCAGATACTTGAAAAGGTTTTACAGAATTTTAAATAAATGTTCCCAAAGAGCTTATGTTTTTATTTCAAATTACAATTCGACAACATTCAATCCCTTGTTATTGCTTTGTCAGACTTTTAATTGAATTATTCAGAACATGAAACAAAAGGAAAGAACTGAGGATAGCACAGTAATATTAACAGAATTACCAGAGTGCTGAGAATTATTAAAGAGGACATTATGTTTGTTAATCGGGCATTTAATTTTTCTTCTGTTTGTTGATGGAAAACATCCTCTTGGAAAGGATTTTCTCAAAAACCTTAATTGTGACAATGCCTTCTTAACATCCATGAATATACTGTACAAGCAAAAGCTGTTTGAAACCTAATTAGTCAAAAAGATTCCTAATTTCCATTTTAACTGCAGAAAGGCTGACCAGCATTCCAGTGAGATTGCTTTTCAGTACACAAGAGAAAGCTGGGCTTCCAAACAGGCTTTAAAAAGTCAGAAATGCAAGAGGAAAGGTTTTAAGCTGTTACAGATTATAGCAAAAAAGCAAAAAAAAAAAAAAAAAAAAAAAGAAAAGGATATATTGTATTCTTGAGAATACTGAGAATGTCTATTGTGGTCTCACTACAAAATATAAAGACTATGTGAGATAATGCATATAAGTACCTCAATTTAACCATTCCACAATGTATATGTATTTCAGAACATCACGTTGTACATCATAAATACATACAATTTTGTCTGTCAATTGAAAAAAACAATCAGTCAATAAAAAACCACAATACTCCCTCAATTTATGAGCCCGGCACAACCTTGATATTGAAAGATTAGTGTAAGGAAAGAAATTATAGGTCAGTCTCACTCACGAGCATCAATGCAAGATACGAAACAAAATGTTAACATGCTGAATCCAGCAACATATTAAAAGATTAAAAAGATGAATATGGCATGACAACATGGAGCTTATCTCAGTAAATCCAGGTTGGCTTAACTGAAAAAAAAAAATCATGTCATGTAACTCATCATATTAACAAGTTAAAGCAGAAAAATTATATGATCATCTCACTAGGTACCGAAAATATGTTTGGTAGAAGTCAAGATTCATTCATAGTTTTAAAAACATCTTACAAAATTATGAATAGGAAGGAACTTCCTTAATGTGATCAAAGATGTTTTCAAAATATTTGCTGCAAACATCCAACTTAATAGTGAAATGTGGTAAGCGTGTCTTTAAAATCAGAAATAAAACAAGGGTACCTGCTGTTAGCATATTCATTCTACATTGTACTAGATATAAAATGCCAATACAGTAAGGCTTGAAAAATGAATGTAAAATAAAGAGATAAAAAATGAAAATATCAAGATTGGGAAAAATGACATTATTCCCATATCTTCTGATAATCTATAAAAAATATCCAAAAGAATCCACTGATTTATATATTTATATGGATGTTTAAAAGGCCCCAAATCACCAAGGCATTCAATAATAATAATAAAAGAAAATATTTTACATAGCATTTATGCTAGACATTGTTCTAAGGACTTAACATATATTAACTTGGCCATAACAACTTCAACAATTCTTATAAAGCTATAGCTCTTAAGATAGGGGTTTTGACGCAGAGTTAGATAGATTGAGCAAACTCACAGAACACAGAACTCATAAAGATACCCAGACAGATATGGAAACTTGATTTTTTTCTGAGCTATCGTTACAAACCAATGAGAAAATTTTGACTATTAACTAAACAGTAGTAAGACGATCATTATCTATACATAAAAATCAAGTTTAAGTAAATAGACTTTTATGTGATAGGCAGTACTGTAAATGTTTCAAAAACAATATTGAAAAATGCCTTATGGACCTTATAATCTATAAAGATTCCTTAAACAAAGCAGAAAATACACAGATCATAAAAGTTTGTTAAAATTTCTTAATCAAAACATACCATGAGAAAAATGAAAAGACAAGATATAAATTAGGAATAAACATTTGTTCTACGAACAAGTGACAGAGGAGTGATATTTAGAATATGTGCATTTCTTCAAATTCAGAAGCGAAAGACAACTCGATATAAAAATTAAAACAAGGGCCGGGCGCAGTGGCTCAAGCCTGTAATCCCAGCACTTTGGGAGGCCGAGACGGGCGGATCACGAGGTCAGAAGATCGAGACCATCCTGGCTAACACGGTGAAACCCCGTCTCTACTAAAAAATACAAAAAACTAGCCGGGCGAGGTGGCGGGCGCCTGTAGTCCCAGCTACTCGGGAGGCTGAGGCAGGAGAATGGCGTAAACCCGGGAGGTGGAGCTTGCAGTGAGCTGAGATCCGGCCACTGCACTCCAGCCTGGGCAACAGAGCGAGACTCCGTCTCAAAAAAAATAAAAAAATAAATAAATAAATAAAATAAAAATTAAAACAAAGGATCAAGCACCCACTTAAGAGAAGATATAGTAATAATATAAAAACTAGAAAAAACCAAATGCCCATTTGTGGTAGAAGAGATAAAAAGACTTGTAATTATACAGTGGAATACTTTGTAGCAATAAAAAATGAATGATATATGGTTATATGGAAAACATAATAAATCTCTGTGATACAATGTCAAATTGACAAAGGAAGTTGCTGAAGAATAAGGAAGAGTATTTCATATATATGGAAGATAAAAACATTTAATACTAAATTATATGTTCTTTGGAGATATAAATGTATATGGTAAAACTTTTTTAAAAGCAAAGGAATGAGAAATAAAAACTTATTTCACATAACATATGTATTATAAATATTCTTTTGCATTTACTGCATTAAACAAAATTTTAAACCTATTTTTACAATTCTTGCAACGTGTTGGGAAAGTCTTCTAAAAAAATCATTAAAATAATATGACCCAAGTGTAAATGTTGTTTTTGTACTTCTATCAGGCAAGTTTCATAGTGATTAAGAGCACATATTTCAGAACTGGATTGCTGAATTCAAATGCTGTGCATACTATGTGTTATCATATAAAGCAAGTGACTTTGCACTCATTTTGTCTTCTGTAAAATGGGTTAATAACAGCATTCATCTCATGGAGTTGTAATGAAGACTAGAAGCCTTTTTACACACATAATTGCAAGTGAGGTACCCATCACTTTTCTTGCTGCTGTTTTCTACCTGTCAATTAAAAAGCATTTTCTTGCATCCCGACAGTTACCGTTATCCAGCCTAGGATATGAGTTATGAGGGAAAGGTGATTGAGCCATTCCACTTTGATTCCATTTTTGTGTTTTCAAAATGAAATTTTGCTTGGTGAAAGGATTTCAACGTTTTCTTACTTTTGTTTTGATGACAAAGTTTGAAAAACATAGTTGTGAATGAACATTTAAGGGTATACGAAAAATGTAGAGCCTATTTTGTTGAGTGAAGAAAAACAGAGACAAATAGAATGGGCAGCATGATTCCATCTCATCATTAACACTAATGTCAGAGTATACACCAAAAATATTATGGACAGTTTTCATCTTCTTTTTGTCCATATGTATGTTCTAAAATGATCATGCACTCTTCATGTAAGCAGAGGAAAATGGGACATTAGGAAAAAATATTTTTAGCGAGTTACTAAGAAAATGACAAACAATCCAGATTTTTTAAAATGGATAAACAATTCAAAGAAGCAAAATTACCAATGGCCAGTAGACATGAAAAGATATCCAACCCAGCTGGTCAGAATGGAAATAAAAATTAAACCAACACAGATATTACATTTTTCACCAACTAATTTGGCAAAGCGCTATAGAGAGTGTGGGGAAGCAGTCCCTTTCATATTTTATTAGTGGAAAGTGAAACAGTACCACCCTTTGGGAAAGCATTTTGCAGCATCTAAGTAAATTTCATGGCATATACTTTTAGTCCCAGCAAGCCAATTCTAAAATTATAAAAACTATAGTACATACATAAACATGTTTAATGTAGTTCAGGTTAGCACTGTTTTTAATAACACAGCTGGAGACAAATGTCCATCCTTAAAGAACGTTGAGTAACTTATGGCATGTAAACAATGGGATACTCTGTCACTGTAAAAAACAATGAGGTGGATCTCTATGTTTTAATGAAAGGGAAAAAGTAAAAAAGACATTTTCACATGTATCAATGTGGGGGGTGTGTGTGTGTGTGGTGTCTGATATATAGAGATTATATATGATGTAAAGAGAAAACAATCGAATGTTAAAATAACAATAATACATGTATTATATCATATAAAGATGTACATATATAAACATAGGGTTAAAAGAATGAAAAGAATAGACACCAGCACTACTAGTGTTTAGAACCTCTGGTACTGGGAAAGCAGAAATTTCATTTCTTTGTACAATTGTCTATATAGGAACAATTCTCAACACTGCTGTGTTTTATTGTTATCTTCTGAGTTATGAAATGGTACTGCATAGAATTAACTCAGGCGTGAATGTTGGTCTGCCTACTCAAGGAATAAACCATATTTATTTGGAATCATACTGCCCTACTTCTAGAATTCCTTAGAATGGCTACTAACGAGTACTTTCGGCAAGATTCTCTCTATCTCTCTCTCTTTTTTTTTACTTTTAAGAAATAATGACCAAGAATAAATTATCATCAATTCATTTACTTAATCTACGGTCCCTTTTCATAAAATAGTTTAAAATAGCTATTTTCCACTAATGACTATAATTCTGCAGTTCTATGTAAATATTGAATGATGATGTATTAATTAATATAATTACAATTATTGGTATAATTTTTTAAAAATAAAATGCTTGTTTAAGAAGTTTTACCATGGAAACAGCACATGAAACTATTTACCATTTGCCATTGGAGTAAATAGGTAGTAAATGATGATATAAATATAAACGAGTTAAAATTTTAAAGACTTACAGATTTTCTTGGCATTGCTTTTGTGAAGATTTATAATATCTCACTAGCTATTTTTCTACGTATTTATTGTAGTAAAGGGACTTTGTTCTTTCATACCTGACCGCAAAAGAAAGCCATTTGTAGCTTTAGCACTCATATATTAAGGGAGTTGTATGCTTTTTAAAAAAATTTCTCATGGAAGACATAAACCTAATCAAACCTTTCTACCCTCTAGCTGGTAACCTCTGCATGAACTAAAGAGTTGAAATATTGTTTAATCATGCTACATACCACTTTTTACAGTTATGAGAAACATTATTTTGCTGCTATAGAAGCAAGAAAACAAAATGTTTTTACTCTGTGCAAGGAGAAGTATATTTTTGAAATTATTTATTTTAAATAGCATGCTTTCTTATACTACACTTTCATTTTCAGTATTTTAAATATTACTTTTAGCAAAAGGCATATTTTTAAAATAATGATAATACACACGCAACCTGGGGAGCGGAGACCCTCATACTGACTTGTGCCTCAGAGATAAACAACATGTAATTTCAGTTGGCAATCTTTACTTGATTCCTTCAGTCCAAACTCAACTATTATTAACCTTTGTTTGTGACAATTGAAGAGAATAATGGTTGAATTTGGGGCCTTTAATGTCACATTGAAATCAATAGCTGTAAATGGTAGTTGCCACAGTTCTAACTGATCTGTCACATTCAAACAAAAGAAGGCCTTTCTCAGTTCATAGAAGATAGCTGGGACAATTAAATACACACACACAAGAATCTCAAAAGACTTTTATAACATTAAGGAAATGTACTGATTCACAGTATTTTTTTAAAGGTTTTTTTTTTTTTTTGTGGTTTGTTTCTTTGAGTAGTTTTTTGTTGTTGTTTTATTTTGTTTTGTTGTTTTGTTGTTTTGTTTTTTCTCCTGAAATTTTAAGTCAAATACAGGAGATGTAGCCAACTTCATCCAGAGCTCAAAAATTGGACTCTGTCATAAAAATAAATTGAATTGTTCTCCTCAAAGTGGTGGTGATGGTAAGTGGTAAGGGAGTGATCATAAGCTCCTTCATGAGCTGGCAAGGCCAGTAATTGCAAATGCCACTAAATAAAAACAATTCAAAATCCTTGAAGCCAGGTCTCTGCATGCCACTGACAGCACTGTTACCACAAGTTCAACTCCCAACACAAATGTATCTTTTAGGCTTCTGCACATTCATCAGTACTAAACTTTCAGTGCTCAGTTTTGACTTTGTTTTTACTTTTTGTATTCTTCTGGACATTTGAGGAATGCAAATTAAGGGGTTTCAGTTCAAGTTTCCATACATGACTTCGATGTGCATATTTGTCAACTCTAAACCTAATACTAGTTATAATTGGCTCTACATTGATTAATTCCACTAAGAACATAAGTCGACTTTGCCTAGCATTGTGAAGCTGTCTGAAGGAATAAGAATGTTTCAGTGATTTACTAGAAAGAAAAAGCCTTTGGCTAGCCATAAGTAGAAAGCTGAAACTGGATCCTTTCCTTACTCCTTATACGAAAATTAATTCAAGATGGATTAGAGACTTAAATGTTAGACCTAATACCATAAAAATCCTAGAAGAAAACCTAGGTAATACCCTTCAGGACATAGGCATCAACAAGGAATTCATGTCTAAAACACCAAAAGCAATGGCAACAAAAGCCAAAATTGACAAATGGAATCTAATTAAACTAAAGAGCTTCTGCACAGCAAAAGAAACTACCATCAGAGTGAACAGGCAACCTACAGAATGGGAGAAAAGTTTTGCAATCTACTCATCTGACAAAGGGCTAACATCCAGAACCTACAAAGAACTCAAACAAATTTACAAGAAAAAAACAAACAACCCTATCCAAAAGTGGGCGAAGGATATGAACAGACATTTCTCAAAAGAAGACATTCATACAGCCAACAACACATGAAAAAATGCTCCTCATCATTACTGGCCATCAGAGAAATGCAAATCAAAACCACAATGAGATACCATCTCACACCAGTTAGAATGGCGATCATTAAAAAGTCAGGAAACAACAGGTGCTGGAGAGGATGTGGAGAAATAGGAACACTTTTACACTGTTGGTGGGATTGTAAACTAGTTCAACCATTATGGAAAACAGTATGATGATTCCTCAAGGATCTAGAACTAGAAGTACCATATGACCCAGCCATCCCATTATAATGGGATAAATGGGATCCCATTTATCCCATTATAAACCCAAAGGATTATAAATCATGCTGCTATAAAGCCACATGCACACGTATGTTTATTGTGACACTATTCACAATAGCAAAGACTTGGAATCAACCCAAATGTCCATCAGTGACAGACTGGATTAAGAGGATGTGGCACATATACACCATGGAATAGTATGCAGCCATAAAAAAGGATGAGCTCATGTCCTTTGTAGGGACATGGATGCAGCTGGAAAACATCAGTCTCAGCAAACTATCGCAAGAACAGAAAACCAAATACCGCATGTTCTCACTCATAGGTGGGAACTGAACAATGAGATCACTTGGACTCTGGAAAGGGAACATCACACAACGGGGCCTATCATGGGGAGGGGGGAGGGGGGAGGGATTGCATTGGAAGTTATACCTGATGTAAATGATGAGTTGATGGATGCTGATGAGTTGATGGGTGCAGCACACCAACATGGCACAAGTATACATATGTAACAAACCTGCACGTTATGCACATGTACCCTAGAACTTAAAGTATAATAATAATTTTACAAAAAAAAGAAAAAGCCTTAGTAATTTTTTTCTTATAATAAATAACAGGTTTCCAAGTTTTATTAAGGCATAATATGAAATATTCTCATTCACTGAAATGCCATTCCAACCTTCCTTTGGAAAATTAAATTAGTTGTTCTTGGAAGTGGAAACTAGAAAGATTTAATACAAGAATATAGGAGATTAAACAGAAGAAACTAGAAAAGATCATGTTTCTAACTTGCCTTAAGCAAAAGTACTGTTTTTTTTTCAGCTTACAATTTTATAAGACAATTTTTCACACTTAACATATTCCAAAATTATTGGTTTAAGGACTCCATTATTTTTCTAAAAAAAATACTTCTCTGAAATTCATTTACTCAAGAGGAACATAATTTTTAATGTGTCTTTTCTCTAGTTTATTTCTTCTCACTAAAATATGAGATTCTAAACTTCGTCAGATCACCTACCTGGGACAAAACAAGTACTATGCTGGTAAAGCAGTTCTCCTGAAAACAGATCTATTTGTAGCATTTGTTGCTGATTTCTATGTTATGAATTCTCTCACCATAGCCAATTTCAAGCTACTGACCTGTTGTCACTCAACATGGAACTGACTCCAGGACAACAGTGAAACAGTTAGGCTTTCTCTAGGAAAGACGATTCTGCAGCCACTGTTAGCATGACTAGAACACTAACAATAGAAAAGGATGTGCTAATCTCCCTTAAAGAGAAAAACAGAGTGATAAAATGGCTGACCAGAAAGCCAGCTGTTCTTATCAGGTCATTGTGATTATCTGCTTTGATATAATGGAAATAAGGATCCTTAACTTGGTAAGGTAAAACTAAAAAGTTTTTAATGTAAATTTCACCTTTTTAAAATGCTAACCTAGAGAACTCAAATTGTTCCTCTTTAATGGTGTGGTCTCTGTTCAGTAACAGAATTTTGAGAGATGAAAATTCCATGGGTTCCTATGTATAGCCTGTATTCAGAAGATCTGTTCCTTAAATGATATTATTTTAGGAGAGAGAAGGATTCATGAGAAAAAAATCTTACTTGTCAAGTCTTGTGCATAGAAATATCAATCTAAGCATATCTGCAGTAAATTAGGGTCCTTGTAATTCAAGTTGATATAATTTAAGGTATTTGTATGAATTCAGTATACGTGTCTGCATGTATATGTAGAGAGAGACAGAGACAGAGGGAGAGAAAAAGAGAGAACTCTGTGTTAATCGGCTCATTTTGGGATGAAACAGAAAGGAAAACAAACTAGCCTAAGCCCAGTGAGAGAAATTGTTGACTCAGAGCCAAACCATGGGAATGGCAGTACTCCTGACATGGGGAAGACCAGAGATAAGGGCCTAATATCATGGTACTCCTCCATCAATTTCTCTTGGTAGCTAGCCTTTATTGTCACTTTCCTGCAAATATAAGCAATTGATAAAGGGGTGAGGTAGGTCATCTGTTGGTGGTTTAGATTTAGATTTATTAAATTCTGGTCAAAGAGCCCAATGTATAAAACAACTGTTTTGGAGGAAATTGTCAAGGTAAATTGTCAACTGTATGTAAGTAATTCACATGAGTATATGAGAAAAATACATGTGCTACGTATGTTGCTACACAATTTCACAATTATCTATTAAATCAAGCAAATTAATTGTGTCACTTAGCTACATACTTGCTGTTTTCAATCTGATAAGTCAAAATCTAAAAGATACCTATTAAAATTTCCTATTATTGTTGTGTTTTTATTTTATTTTATTGTATTTTTTGAGATAGGGTCTCATTATGTTGCCCAAGCTGGAGTGCAGTGGCCTAATCACAGCTCACTGCAGCCTCAGCTTCCTGGGCTGAAGGGATCCTCCTACCTCTGCCTCCCGAGAGTAGCTGGAACCACAGGCAAACATTACCACACCTGGCTAATTTATTCTTACTTTCTTTGTGGAGACAGAGTCTCCCTATGCTGCCCAGGCTGGTCTTGAACTCCTGGGCTAAAGTGGTCCTCCTACCTTGGCCTCCCAAAGTGCAGAACCACCATGCCTGGCCATCTTTGTGTTTTTATATCATTTCCCACTTTTTTCATATATGTCTTTTCTTGTTTGATATATAGTTTATGCAGATAGCTTTGGGAATTACGCCTCTAATCATTATATAATATCACTCCTTATCTTCATTAGTGCTTTTGACCTGAGTTTTCATAACATTAATATTGCCATTCCTGCATTCTTTTTTTTCTTTTCTCTGTTTTCATAATTCATCCCATTAACATATATAGTGGTAAATGATCTATTTACTTATTATTTCTTAATATTTTGTGTTTACTGTTTATTTACTGTGTTGGGTGCTTTTTCCTTTTTAAAAACTCTATTAATTTGGAAATTGCATTCTTCTGCTATTCACAATAATATGTGAAGCAATATTTCTCAGTTAGTATATCCAGTTCAATAATGACAATGACCACACTAAGGCAGCCTACTTGCTCATTTTACTCCTGAACCTCTACTCCCTGTACCTTTTTAGAGACTTTTAAACTCCTTTCTACCTTACTTCCTCTTCCTTCTTTTCTCCACAATTTTTGGATTTTGCTGAGTGCTGAAAACTCTTTGTTACGGGTTTTCATTAAACATACATACAAACATAAATTTTAAGAACACTGTCTTATAATTTCTATTCTAAGTCTTAGTTATAGAATTATCATCACATAAACTAAAACAAGTTAACAGTGTTTATTCACTGTATTAGCACTGTATTGTGCTTTGCTCTTGTAAAGAAGAGATTTGCTTCTGGTAGAATCTTTATGAAATTGGGAGTACTTCCTTGAGTATTTTCTTCAGATAAGGTATCAGTACATGGGTGGCATATTTTCTGAATTCTTGATTGTTGAAAACCATTGTGCCTTTTTTCTTAACATTTGATTATTATATTGGCTGGTTTAAAGATTCTTGGGCCACAGTCATTTTCTTTTAATAACATACTCACATAATCTTTCTTTTGTAAGAAAACTATTTTTTGTTCTGAGTAGAAGAAAGAATTTTTATCATTAGCATTGGAGGTCAGATATTTCCCCTGATTATGTCTAGGTGTGTGGCTTTTTGTCAGATTAATCCTGTCTGAGTCTTAGTGAGCCCATTCACTCAAAAGGCACAAGCCTTTCTTCGACAGAATTTTTATTCTGTTATTTCCATGATTATGACTTCTATTTGATAGAAGCTGAATTTTTCCCCATCTGGAACTACTTCTCTTTGCATGTTATGTCACCTAGATCTTCCTCTAAATCACTTGTTTTATCACTGGTTTCCTTCTTTGTCCCTTTGTTTTGGTCATCCAGACAGTTAATTCAGTTCTCAGCAGTAGCTACTCTCTTTTTACCTCCTCTGTTTGATTTTAGAACTGTGAAAATCATTATTGTTACTTCAAGTAATTATTATTTTTATTCTCTAATTGTATCTCTTTGAAAATACTCATTACATTGAAACTAACATTCTCCTCTACCTCATTCATTAACTCTTCCTTAATAGTAGTTACCTGTTCAAGCTTGACCTCCCTCCCATGAGTTTAAGAGTACAGAAAATAGGTAGCAATTTTTCTTTGACTTCCTTGTAATGTAGATTTTGTCACACAAGAAACAGGCTAAGATTGAGGTTTTCTCGAGCACTGGTAAGCTGGAGGTTTGTGGGTGCAATGGCAGTTTTGTCTAGTGAGCTAATGATTACACCCTAGCATACCAGAACCCCTTCACTGGGACAGGTATAAGACCAGGATCTAAGACTCTCTAGGTCCAAGTGGGACAAAGTGCCTTCTAAAATATAAATACTTGTAGCATTTTGTCCCACCTATTGCATCACCCCTGCCCTCTCAGGACTGCCTACCAGCAGCATGAGGCAGCCTCCTGAAGGACTGTGTGAGACTTTGACAGATGTGCTCTTCTTCGGACGATGGAAGCTCCACTGGCATATGTAGCTGGGCACTCTCCGGTGGCCAAGGAATCTGCTGTATATTAGCTTCAGACCTGTTGGGACCTCCGTTCTTCTCCCTTCCCCAGATGAATGAATCCTCACACTTGCTGTCTTCTCCAGGAAACTCAATGCTGCAGTGGTACTATTTGGCTTAGTTAAGTGTTGACTTACCCTGGCATCTCCCCATCTTCCTAGAATCCATTTTCACAGTTTTAAATATTGCCACCAAGAGTAAAGGCTTACCGTATACAATTTTTTATTTTCACCTTTATTTTGCTTAGATTATTTCTAATGAATCTAATTTTCCCAGTGTCTCAGTAAAAATATCTGTGGAGTTAAAGTGGCAGGTGAAAATAATGACACCATAATGTCTTGCTACTTCATATGTAAAACTCTGTAACATATAGACTATATAATAACAGATACATTTAGTAAACAGTAATGGAGGAACCACTACATTTAGAAAAGGAGAAGGAGAGAATCAAGATATAAGTTGTCAATGGTACTAAGTACAGAGCCCACTCTGCCTGGGAGATTTAGTGGAAACTCACTTCCCTTGAAATAAAGCAAGTTCTTTGTGTAGCCAGTCTGGCTGCCACAGCTTCAGGTCCTGTTGCTGGGAAATAAGCCTTGCCCAGTATTGGCACAGTCATAACTGTTAACATAGTTAAATGGTGCTCAACTGTTAAGCAGTCCCATGCCATTCTGCCAGACTTAAAGTGTCTCTGGCAATACAGCTTTTTAAGAATTCCACTCAGATCTGTATTGATTTCATTTGAGACAGTCTCCTAACTGGAAACCAATTCAAAAAAAAAAAAAAATTGTGTTAAGTCATGAGCCTTCAACTTAGCCTTGGTAGTTTCTTAGCAAAAGGCCTAGGAAGTTAGTCGTCAGCTAAGATCTCGTTTGAAGGTCTTCTACCTTAGAACAGTGGAAATCAGAGGGCTGTCTCAGGAGGCCTAGGTGAATGGGATGTGTTACACTACAGAGGTGAGCCAGCATGTGGTGGTCAGGGCAGAGGGACAGAGAGTGGGAAATGAGTAGCTTATGTTTGGACAGGAAGCGTAACAGGAGGTGTTTGATAGAGTCCTGAGGAATTCTGCTTCCCCACAGCTCCGACTCACCTGGGAATATTTACTTCTACTCAGCATTCTGCTTTCAGTATCAGATATCTATCTCTCAGTATCAGACAGAAGAACTCCTTTCCAAGACAAACTTCCCTACTTATGTGCTTACTCTGAGCCTCATCAACTTCTTAAAAATCTTACTCTCTTTTCAGCTTTTACGTTTTTTCATTTCTCCCTCTTCACGGTCCATTCCCATTCTCCTACATGCATGATAAAAATTGTTTTGATTCTACCACCCTCTCAATATACTTGTCAATTTTTCATCACTCCTTCCTTTCCAATCATCCGGAAAACTCTTTGCTTCCACTCTCCAAACTCTTTCTGTCTGTCCTTTCTCCTACTCTGCTCAAAACACTATCAGAAATGTCACCAGTCACATTTTCACAGTCATCTCCCTTTACATATACTGCACAGAATTTGACCTTATTTATAGCCTCTCCTTGAAACCTCTTTAACATTGTATTTTTCCATTCAATCTCATCTCTGTGACCACTTCAGTTTCTACCCTATGCTGGTCCCTTTTCACATCTTGTTCCTAAGTCAGAAGTAGAACTCAGCTTTCCTAGCTCCTGGTTCACGTCTCTTTCTTTGATATGATTTGTTTGTTTTTTTGTTTGTTTTGAGATGGAATTTTGCTCTTGTGGCCCAGGCTGGAGTGCAGTGGTGCAATCTCAGCTCACTGCAACCTCTGCTTCCTGGGTTCAAGCAACTCTCCTGCCTCAGCCTCCTGAGTACCTGGGACTACATGCACACGTAACCGTGCCAGGCCAATTTTTTGTATTTTTAGTAGAGACAGAGTTTCGCCTTGTTGGCCAGGCTGGTCTTGAACTTCTGACCTCGGGTGATCTGCCCACCTCGGCCTCCCAAAGTGCTGGGACCACAGACATGAGCCATCACACCCAGCCATCTTTCCTTGATATGATTTAAATATGTTAGCATATCCATTCATTCTACAAGCACTTACTGAGTACCTACAAGGTATCAACACCTCAGGTTTGATGACTGGTGGTTTTACTGGACTTAGTTCTTTAAATAATCTTTGCAGTTATTTTTTAAAAACTGCTGTAAAACTTTCAAAATTGATTTGGGCTCATTGTTGCTGCATTTACCTGTTCTGGGTCAGGCTTTGAATAGCCTACCACATGTAATTCAAGAGGCACTCCATAAAGGCTTACTTGCTCAAATGTATCTTTTCTATTATTGTGCCATGGTGTCTGAATTATGCACTATTATTGAGTCATTCTGTGAGGTGGAGACTCTGTCACATTGTTGCTTTTTCGGAGTTTTCTTTTAAAATATGAGTATTCTTTATAAGGAAAAACTATTAAGCTGTTTATAACTTCCTGACTAAAATATGAAACCAGTCACCTTGAAGAGAGACTTGAAGAGAGAGAGAAAGACACGAAGGACAAGGATACAAAACACTGAGCAAAGGAAAATGCCCACAAGAGTCAAAGGGAGAAGGAGGTCTGGGTAGCCTTGGAACACTGGGATGGAGCGGGAAGAACAGAAGGACAAAAAATATGAAAGAGTAAATTGAGTCTGTTGTCTTTGCTTTCAAAAGGCGGGTGGACTTCTTTGAAGTAATGCAGCAACTATGCTATTTTTTTCCAATATTTTATTTTAAAATGCAAGAAATTTAGAGTTACTTTCTTACCTATCTGTTGAATTGGTTGAGTAGAAAAGGTAATGCAGAGGGCTATGGGGACCCAACTAAGTTAGAGAGAGCTGTGGTAAACGGACCTCTTTGAGTTTTGACATCTGTACAATTAATGCCTGATGATGATGTATTCAGTTGTTTTAAGGAAAAATATACAGTGATCATGGAGAAACAGGGCATTATCGTATCTAAACGGGTTCCACCTTCACACCGTGTTTTAAAGAATTTCTAAGAAAGGTGATATGAGCTCAAAGTTCTCCTGCAATCATTTCTGAGTATTGGAATCTGTGAAGCTCTTTTAAACAGATGCATGGACTGCCTTTTTCCTGAGATTCTTCAGGAGTTCTGGATCCCAGGCATCCTGTGCGTTTGTGTGTGTGTGTGTATACTTAACTCCATAAATGATTGTGATGCATAGCCAGTGTGAAGAACAACTAAGCCAGAAATTTGATGAGCTTAGTTTGATTAGATAAACTGCAGCCATGGAAAGAAGAGGGGAGGCTCTGCTTCCCTGTTAGGAAACATCTTCTAATTAAATTTAGGAAGCAGCCTCTACAAAAGCTGACAGCAAAGTTTTCTATGCAGGCTGCAAAGGAAAGCATGATGAAAAACGCAGGAAATATTTTCTCTAGAAGTTTGTCACAGTGACAGGCATTCTGTCGTTTTTAAAAAACCTACTCTTTGGATCTGTTCCCCACTGCCCCGACACACACAGAACCTCCGTGGTACCACACTTACACGCTGTGCTTTTCCCAATATGCACCAGGCTCTCTTGTTCCCTATGTCTCCTTTGTTCATACTTAGGTGGCGGCACTAATTCCCCTCTAATGCCTGCCTTATCAAGTCTACTTTTTCTCCAAGGACAAATGTAAATAGTTCTACTGAGCACTGATACCCAAAATGACTGTTCTCTCCTCTAAGTTCTACTGTAGTTTGTGACACTGATCTTGTAATTGTAATTTATTGAGCTCCTACTATGTGGTCAGCATCTATCATACAGCTGCTATCTAACAGCCAGGAAAACAGAGGCTTAGTTGATCCAAAGCCAACATTCTTTTCATATGCTTTGCAAGTTGCAGCCCCTACTCTGTACCACCTTCTATTAATACTTTGATTACTTGGACTTTGTCTTTGCTCCCAGCCTGAAAGCTACTTTTGGTCACATACCACACAATATGCATGTTACAAATCCTGTAATGTCTGCTATTGTTTTGTTTGTTTGTTTGTTTGTTTGCTATTTAATGTAGACAGATTAGTTGAACAATGACTATGTAGCAGGAATTAGCAAGAGCAGGGGGTATAACTTCAGCCATACCCCATGCTAGCACTTGTACATCTGGAGCAGTTGCAGCTCTTCTGGCATCTTAATTCTTAAGTTTTTAGGCATTTTACTGTCAAATTTAAAATAACTTGCAAGAAAACTCTGCATCTTCAAAAAAAGCAGAGTTCCATAATAAGCTAAGTAAGCCAAACTTTTCCAATTACTGAAAAATTAACGAGAAATTATAGGGGAAAAGTAAATCTGCTAGTGCTGAGACTTAGATATTCATGAGGGATATGTCCCAAGACCTTCTGAAATCCCCAAGTATCACTATAATATATAATTTTCCTCATAAAATGCAGTAAAGTATAACTGAAATATTTAAATGATCCCTGTAGACCCCTAATGAGTCTATAGAAACAGAACTAAAGTCATTTATAATGCTATTAACATAAATTCTGAACTGAGCACTGGCTAAAACATTTCCAAACATCACTTTTTCTTGTTTCCATATAGAACATATGGTATGCTCATTTTTGTCTGAGTCACCATCAAATTTATCCAGAACTTCTCTTTTTTGGCTAAGACCATCAATTTTTAAAAACTGTTTCACTTAAAAAAAATTCCAACTGGGTGCGGTGGCTCACGCCTATAATCCCAGCACTTTGGGAGGCCAAGGCAGGCAGATCACAGGGTCACGAGTTCAAGACCAGCCTGACCAACATAGTGAAACCCCATCTCTACTAAAAATACAAAAAAAAATTAGCTGGGCATGGTAGTGGGCACCTGTAATCCCAGCTGCTTGGGAGACTGAGGCAGGAGAATGTCTTGAACCTGGGAGGCAGAGCTTGCAGTGAGCTGAGATCGTGCCATTGCACTCCAGCCTGGGCGACAGTGCAAGACTCCATCTCAAAACAAACAAACAAAAAACAAAAACATCTGAAGACTTAGCAATTGGGGCAGGGCATAGTGGCTCATGCCTGTACTCCCAGCCCTTTGGGAGGCCGAGGAGGACGGATCATGAGGTCAGGAGATCAAGACCATCCTGGCCAACATGGTGAAACTCAATCTCTAGAATGAACTCAGAAACTACAGGAATAGACAAAATGTACATCATTGTAAAGAAGCAGCTCAGACTTCAGACCACCACTTGCAGAGCTGGGCAAGAAGGGTGTATGACTCTGGACAGCAGATTTAGGCCCAGAAATACCAAATAATAAAATACAAAAAATTAGCCAGGCATGGTGGTGCACGCCTATAGTCCCAGCTACTCGGGAGCCTGAGACAGGGTAATCGCTTGAACCAGGGAGGTGGAGGTTGCAATGAGCCGAGATCACACCACTGCACTCCAGCCTGGTGGCAGAGCAAGACTCTGTCAAAAAAAAAAAAAAAAAAATAGAGAATTAGCAGTTGGCTTTCTTTGGGGGTCTTTTAAATAAAAGTTCACAAAATTAAACTACTAAGTTAAAAAAAAAGTTAACACTATATTTCAATGTCGGGGCTAGCTGGAGAAGCTCTTGAAAGTTCAGTTCATTCTTAGCCTTGTGAGTCATTCACATACCCTCACTGCATGATTCAAGTTTCTTACAGAATTACATATTAATATGTTCTTTACAACCATTCACAAATAGTTGAAACGGCAAATGTTTAGTCTATGACTCTCAGAGATTTAGATTCTTTAATTTCAGCCTCTTTTGTGTTTTTCAATGTATCCATCAACAATAATGAAGAATTTACTTACTTATTATGCATTTCGTTCATTTTTCCAGAGTTTGTGGTTTATATTACTATTCATACTATGTCAGGAATCAAAAAATTGCAATATAGTTTCTATCACATGACGAGGCACCACTATCATTTTGTTGATGACTATCTTGAATTGTATTCATGCCCAAGTATGAAGACAGAGTACTTGGCTTGGAGCAGATGAAGATGCTTCTAGGACACAGAACTCAATGAAATCATCAAGCCTTCAAACACAGAATTCCTAGTTCAATAATTTGCCTACAGTAATGCTATTCCTAGTTCTACTTTGATATTACTACCACCCTTATATTTGCTAAAAATACATGTATGTGTATGTGTTTAATAAGAATTGAATGCATGTGTGAGAAACTTGAAATAACTCTGTTTTATACATGTACATTTTTATTTAGCTCTTTTAAATTTTCCAAAAGCAATCTGGCCCATTTAAAGTGGTTAAATTGTAAAACAGAAGCAGAACTAGCTCAGAGACTACAGGAATAGACAGGATGTGTGCCTCGTTGTAGAGAAACAGCTCAGACTTCAGATCACCACTTGCAGAGCTGGGCAAGAAGGGTGCATGACTCTGGACAGTAGATCTAGGCTCAGACATACCACGGGAATTGTCAGTGTTCCTAGGTACACAATTAGAAGATAACAATGATCAACTCAATAGCATCTCAGATGGAATTCATAGGACCTGGAAATATAAACCTTGAATGAGAGAAATAAAGCATTCTTTCTTCTAAGGTAAAAGTTTATGGATAATAGATAAAACAGTGATGAGAATATCCCATTAATACTCTCATTAGATCTGTATTTCTCTGAACTTTTCATCCTGAACTAAACATATATAGCTTCCAAGTGGAATTTTAAACAGTTATTTTCTTAATAAAAGCACTAGCATTCTTTATATTATCCTGTATCCATGTTTGAACAAAAACACTATTCTTTATTCTTTTTTTTTTTATTTTTTATTATTATTATTATACTTTAAGTTCTAGGGTACATGTGCATAACGTGCAGGTTTGTTACATATGTATACTTGTGCCATGTTGCTGTGCTGCACCCATCAACTCGTCAGCACCCATCAACTCGTCATTTACATCAAGTATAACTCCCAATGCAATCCCTCCCCCCTCCCTGCTCCCCCCTCCCCATGATAGGCCCCGGTGTGTGATGTTCCCCTTCCCGAGTCCAAGTGATCTCATTGTTCAGCTCCCACCTATGAGTGAGAACATGCAGTGTTTGGTTTTCTGTTCTTGTGATAGTTTGCTAAGAATGATGGTTTCCAGCTGCATCCATGTCCCTACAAAGGACACAAACTCATCCTTTTTTATGGCTGCATAGTATTCCATGGTGTATATGTGCCACATCTTCTTAATCCAGTCTGTCACTGATGGACATTTGGGTTGATTCCAAGTCTTTGCTATTGTGAATAGTGCCACAATAAACATACGTGTGCATGTGTCTTTATAGCAGCATGATTTATAATCCTTTGGGTATACACCCAGTA
>NC_037668.1:125535177-125549279 GCF_003255815.1 Theropithecus gelada | reverse complement strand
CATTACTGGGTGTATACCCAAAGGATTATAAATCATGCTGCTATAAAGACGCATGCACACATATGTTTATTGCGGCACTATTCACAATAGCAAAGACTTGGAATCAACCCAAATGTCCATCAGTGACAGACTGGATTAAGAAGATGTGGCACATATACACCATGGAATACTATGCAGCCATAAAAAAGGATGAGTTTGTGTCCTTTGTAGGGACATGGATGCAGCTGGAAACCATCATTCTTAGCAAACTATCACAAGAACAGAAAACCAAACACCGCATGTTCTCACTCATAGGTGGGAACTGAACAATGAGATCACTTGGACTTGGGAAGGGGAACATCACACACTGGGGCCTATCATGGGGAGAGGGGAGGGGAGAGGGGGGAGGGATTGCATTGGGAGTTATACCTGATGTAAATGACGAGTTGATGGGTGCTGACGAGTTGATGGGTGCAGCACAGCAACATGGCACAAGTATACATATGTAACAAACCTGCACATTATGCACATGTACCCTAGAACTTAAAGTATAATAATAATAAAAAATTAAAAATTAAAAAAAAAAAAGAAAATGGGCAAAAAAACAAAAAAGGGCCAGAGAATGGACACCAAGAGTTGATCGGCTAATACAGCCTCTACCAGGGTTGATATCCACCACTACTGCCATCATTGGATACTGTCAGGAGATGCTGCACTACACACTACCACAAATACACTTTAACCACTTTTCTGATTGTGAGGTTAAAACTTTGGGCTAGATCTTCAGTTGGCTAGGCCTAGATCATGTACTGGTTTTTTTGGTTGCAAGAGAGTAGAAAGAGTAAGACCCTCTTTTCAAACGCTTGCAAAATGCAGATAGTTCTTGTGTCCTACCAATGCTTCATATGGTTTAAATTTCCTACAAATAGGAAAGGAAGTGAAATGTCAAATAGCCGAAATATAAAGAACACTATTTGTACTGAGTCTTCTTTTCTGTGGATTTGTTTTTAAATATACACACACACACACACACACACACGTGTGTATATATAGATTATATATACATATGTGTGTATATATAGATGTATATGTATGTGTATATACATGTATGTGTATATATATGTGTGTGTATACATATATATATATAAAACAGTGAAAAAATTGAATTGGAAAACCAAATTCAATTCAATTTTCAAAAAAATTGAATTGGAGAGCCAAAAAGGTAATATAGGAAAATGGAGAACGTGAATAGAAGTAGAAATGGAATAAGAGATGCTGAGAAATAAGAGCAGATATATTCATATTGCAAAGTTTTTAATCCTTAAAACAATAGACACCCATTCCTAAAGGAACAACAAGAAAACAAGAGCTGCTCTTTAGAGCTGCTACGCATCTTACAAAATGAGTGTTGGTGTCCCAATCCTCAGAGGCCTAGCTCTTCCTTTACGTAAAACATTTCACTTACTTTTTTATTTTTCCAGGTATAGTTGTAATAAACTCCCCAAAATGGGGTAGCCTCGCCATGTTTCCTTTCCTTGACACCTGAAAGATTAAAATAGAGAACTCTCTTTTTACACACAAGCACCCCTTATGATATGTATGCTTATAATCCACCACATGAGTGTAATAAATACATTGATAAGGAATTTTAGGTTCAAGATTGCTGAAGATTTTAGACAAAATCCAGTATCCATGAATTTCATTTTGAATTTGTGAATACCACACTTATAAAAGGTCATGTTTAAAGCCTTCTCTATCCCACATTTTCACCGAAGACTTCTACCGAAGTCACCCACTTTGGTATTTCCTTAGTAGTATTCTTTCCTTTAGTATTTAGTTTTGAGTATTTAGCTCGAAAAGGGATATCAGTCCACAGAGCTAGCAAAAACAAACAAAATGGCCTAGATATTTGTTTCTAGCTCCTACAGCAGCAGTGGGAAGAAATTCTTTAAAGAACTATACCAACTTGTTATGGATGAGTTCTCCTTAGTCGGAACCATTCATTGCCAAGGGATTGCAGTTTTTCTCTGCTAGGTTATTTAAAATTGCCTCAATAGTAATTCTTTCTTGCTTGGATTTCATAACATTCCCAGGACAGAAGCATGACTTCCCTAGACTCTCTTCATCCTAAATGTATCAGCATGGTGGGTGCTCCAGGGCAGAATGCTGCCTCACGCTAGCTTCCTCCCTGTGTTGGTTAATCATTCACTTCAACGTGGGATTATAAAAATACTGAGGTTTTGTGCTTGTGGTTGTTTTATAAGTCTAGCACTGAAATACATAAGCTAACTGAATAGACCAACAGATGTATAAAATATCAATTGTTATACTGTTTACACTAATGCTTTGCATTAAGAAAACAAATGCCAAGCTGCTTGAAGTCTGCAAAGAATGAAAACTCCTTATTATACACTTAAATACACACTTGCCCTTATCCAAAATGAATCCATACATAGTAGGGCAAGCAGCTGCCTGTATTTCATAACCCACTGAGGTCTTTTTAGTGTGTTCTAAGCAATGATTAGGATACCTGCTGGGGTTCATTTTGGCTCAGCTGGTCCACAATTTTGAACACCTACTGGTGGTATCAGGAAAATATGTGCATGACCTGTTTCTCCATGTATTAAGACCTTCCAAATTATGCTGCATACCCTCATTAATAAGCAAACTATGGATAACACCCTTTTTGTATGGTAGATAAAACTAGCATTTGAATTTAAAGATAAATAATATCCCACACATAAGGAAAGTTCAAGCTCCTTTTTTACTCAGTATAAAGGATTCAACAAAAGAATAAACTATTCTGAAATGCTTTAATGTCGAGAATTTGAAGGTGTCCTAATTACTGCGAAATATGGCCAATGTATGGCTCTCGAAGAGTTTTTTGTTTACCTATGAAGATAAGCCTATGGAGCCTGTGTCAATCTTGGTTTTAGAATAAAACATGATAAAAGCTAAGACAAGGGAAATAGACCTGGAAATATACACCATAGGTAAAGAAAAACATTAAAAAGCCAAAAGGAATGGCTGCCCCTAAGTGACAGACAAGTCATGGATCAAGTATGGGAGCAAGGTGGGCAACTTCAGGTCAATTCAGGCAGACACGGAGGCTCAGAGGGATCCAGTCCAGAAAGAAGTGAACAATGGATAAAGTCTAGAAATGTAGAGTACAGATAGTGGGAAGGGAGAACTAGACTTCAAACAAGCAGAATGGATTATGAAAGCTAAATCAGACATTAGAATGGAGTACAGTTCAGAACAGAGGGCACTGAAGGCTCAACACACCTGGAAGAAGTTTCATCTGACCTCTCAATGAAATTTTATCTTATTTCATTTTATTTTATTCTATTCTATTCTATTCTATTTTTTGAGACAGAGTCTTGCTCTGTTGCCCAGGCTGGAGTGCAGTGATGCAATCTCGGCTCACTGCAGCCTCCACCTCCTGGGTTTAAAGGATTCTCATTCCTCAGCCTCCTGGGAGGAGGGATTACAGGTATGTGCTACCACGCCTGGATTTTTTCTTTTTTTTTTCTTTTCTGTACTTTTAGTAGAGACAAGGATTCGCCATGTGAGCCAGGGTAGTCTTGAACGCCTGGCCTCAAGTGATCCACCTTCCTCAGTCTTCCAAAGTGCTGGGATTACAGGCATGAGCCAATGTGCCCAGCCTCTCAATGATGTTTTTAAGAGGTTTGTCATTGATTGTATCTGTAAGAGGCAAAGAATTGGAATGAGGATTAGTATATACACTGATGTCTCTGGCCATCCTCCCTTGATGGATAATTTTGTCTTGCGGACACAAAGGTATCATCATCTCCTTTATCCATGGGCTTCTGCACAGTAGCCGAGTGCCACATCACAATAATGACTTTGAGCAAGTTCTGAATCAACATAGCAAGTAGGTGTCCAAACTCTTTAGGGATGTCTCTGAGTTGTCTTTTGGCAGAGGTCACTCAATCACTGTCTCCTACCATGTCCCTAAAAGCAGTCTTTTTCTAGAAGAAAAATAGCCCTGCTTCCTGGGATTGGGCGTTTTCTTTCCCCTGAGCATATATTGGCTATTGCTGGGTAGGTCACCAGGAAGGCTCAACTGTATTCAGGACATTCTAAGAGACCTTGTTCTGTCAAGCCAAAGGTAGAACTAGAATTCAGAAGAAACTTGAGAAATTCAGCATAGCTTTCTGAATTCCTCTCAGTGAGATATCCTGAGGTCACTTGGGCAAGTTTTTTTTCTTCTTTGACTTTCCTAGAATATAGCCTAATCCTTTTACAGGGAGAATTCTTCATTCAAGTAGAGAACTGTCGTGTCAGTTGAGTCCTCCAGGAATCAGACACAGAGAGGGAATTAGGAGGGCAAAAGGTTTATTGGAGAGAAATGCTTGTGAAAGGAAAAAAGAGGAAGCAGAATTGGAAAAGGGGAGCCATCGGACCCTGATACAGACACAGGAAAAATCTTTGGCAGCCCAGTAGGGAGCTTCAGGACAAAGAGTGCCTATTAGAGGAGTCCCACATTCACCAGAAATAGCTAGACCCTTGTACTACAGTTTTGCTGTCATTCACTGGGGTCTCCCTGAAAGGAGCATGACCCCAGTTTAGAAGTGAGGCATACCTAAAGGAGGAAGCAGTTAGAGGCAGTCATCTCACCACACTCTTGCAGCTGGGCCAGAGTCTGTTCCTGAAGGTAGATCTGAGTGGTTCATGTCTGTGGCTGTTGCAGTTGCCTGCTTCTGCATGTATTTTTCTAAGACCTTTTCAGAAATTAATTACCCTAGCATATCTACTCACCAGTTCTGGTGAAAGGTTATGTGACTCCTCAACATTTCAGAAAGTTGTGTAGAGGGTAGACCCTCTGCCATGCAGGGTCTGAGCCCTGCTTCCATTTCTTTGATGCAATATGGGATTCCTGGAATAGAGACAAGGTATTTACATAATAAGATAGCAATAGTGCTACAGTGCCCCTGAGAGGCTCAGTGTCCAGAATAGCACATAAAACTGTGGGCAGAAGGTGTTCATTGATCTGTTTATTTGGGCAGGTACCTCTCAAACTCCGTTACCATGGCCAGGTGAGGCAGTGGATTTCCTATTGGGATTAGCCAGCAGAAGCAAGATAATTCTATGAAATCTGAATCTGATTCTGTAGGGACAAATTGTGGCAGAGGAGATTTGAAATTTGAACAGCTTTCAGGGCTGATCTCTACAATTAACACTGCCATTTGAGAGTAAAGAAGTGAGCTGCTGGGGAGAATCTGAGAGTCCTCACAGAGAATTAAAATGGTGCCTGAAAGAATGCTGGCAGTCAGGAATTAACTAAACAGTGAGTAGTGTATGGCAATTCTTGTCCATTTGTAAAAAAAAAAAAAAAAAAAAAAATGCTTTAGAGACTAAGTGAAATGGGGAGCATTGACACTAAGAATGTCAGAGGAATGGTACACTAGGGAAATTTTGTCTGAAAGGAAGAAAACAAACATCATTAAGTTATATTCACCAGAAATCATATTTAAAGGAACAAAACAGGAATGTAGTTCCCTTTAGCTGATAAAAATATGGACAGCCTCTCCCTTCCCCTCGAGGTCCCAGGGACTGAAGACTGGGAGTTGAGGCAGGGTCAGGGTCAGAGGTACAAACTCAGGAAAAGCCCTCAATATATTAAAACTTCAGACAGAAAGGATAATGGTCATCCCGGCCCTTAGGTGGGTTCTCGTGGACTCCCAGGCCACAGTAGGGGACAGTTCTCTCGAAGTATTTTAGCTCACTGATAGAGAGCATCAAAAGACTGTTTTCAAACTCAGTTGGCTCCTGAAGTAACAGCTACTAATATCCTGTATCTCCAGCTTATTTTGGCTCCATGGAAGAGGAGATGCAAATGTTTTGTGGTTCATGATGGAAAGCTGGTATGCAATTAGAAACTCTTTTTTTTTTTTTTTTTTTTTTTTTTTGAGATGGCGTCTCACTCTGTCACCCTGGCTGGAGTGCAATGGCATGATCTCAGCTCACTGCAAGCTCCACCTCCCGGGTTCAAGCAATTCTCCCACGTCAGCCTCCCGAGTAGATGGGACTACAGGTACCCACCACAACACCCAGCTAATTTTTATATTTTTAATAAAGACAGGGTTTCACTATGTTGGCCAGGATGGTCTCGATCTCTTGACCTCGTGATCCACCCACCTCAGCCTCCCAAAGTGCTGGGATTACAGGCGTGAGCCACTGCGCCCAGCCAGAATTTATTCAACATGGTGTTTATTGTCTTCCATGTACCAGACTTTTTGCTAGGATAAAAGAGTAAAATACATCCCCTAAAAGACTTTAAATAGTCTAGTAGAAAGAAACTGATTATTAAACAGAGAAGATGACTATAAAACACTGTGATAAATGCAGTAATAAAGAAATATTAAAGGAGCACTAAAGAGGCAGTCACTTACTAAGCCATCCTGTGCTGAAGTGGGATGGAAAGATTTGTCATGGAGGGCTGCTTTGAGGGCTGTTATTCAAGGGACAAAAAATGAAGGGCATTCCAGGTAGAGAGAAAGAAATAAAAAGCTTGAAATGAGAAACAGAATGGAGAAGGCTATGTGCCTGGGGAGGAGAGGACACACAAGCAGGTCTATGTCATCTTCTACTTAAGGCACAAAGAAGTAGCCAAACACACACACACGTGTACACATGTACACATTCCAGGCATATACACTTACAACATTTTATAATCACATTATGTGTTTGTTGTATACATTTGTCTCCCCTAGATTATAAAGTATTTTGGTTTATGTTTTTAAAAAACAGGAATAGCATTTTACACATCTCTAAATCTGTATTATCCAATACAGTAACTAAAACAGTGGTCTATTAGGTTATCCTGGACCCAGTATACTATACTCTCAGTTTTCCTCCAAGTACATAGAAATAAGAAAGTCAGTGTCAATTTGTGTGATGTAGGCTCTATCAATTCAACAATATTGTTGAATGGCTACTATGTGTCAGGTTCTGTACTACACGCTCTGAAATAATCCGAAATGATAGAACACTTTCAGGATGTCTTTTGTGACATCAAATATCAAATGTCCATTTTATTGTGTGCCTGGTTTGCATTTCCTTGCAGACTCTAGTTTCATCCATCTTAGTATTCAGCATGGAAAAATTGTAGTGTGGCTCATGGTCAATAAAGATTTGCCAAAAGGGTAGAACCCACATTACCTACAATGCCACTTTTTCTATTTATATTTGAATGCCTTTAGAATTATTTTTAGAATAATAGATGAAATGTATCTATATTAGAAATAATTTACTTGCATTTGCGTGAACACACTTAAGTGTAGAGTTTGATGTGATTTGGCAAATGTCTATACCCGATTATACCACATTCAAAATACGGAACATTTCAGAGGTAATCACTGCTAACAGGTTACAGCATAAATGTGTAGTCTGTTTTTCATACCTCTATATAAATATATGCACATATTTATATTTTTAAAACAGGATTATACTATGTATGTGTTATTCTGTATCTTGCTTTTGTTCACTTAATGTGTTTTGGATATCTTTCCATGTCAGTTTATGAAGATTTATTTTTAATGGCTGTATAGTATTTCATTGTATGGATTATAATACTTTTCACAAATCTTCCCTTATTGACATTTATTCTTTTTTTCACTACTGCAAACAATGCTGTAGTGAATGGCAGACATCTTTGTACACATATCTTACATGCGTGTGAATTTCATTAGGATAGATATTTGGAATTGGAATTTAAAACTTACAAGATGAGCTTTACATTTTTATACATATTGCCACATTGTTCTTCAAAAAGGAATTATTAATTTACTTTCCTATTGAGAGCCTGTGAGAACGCCTGTTTCTTTGCAACCTCAGCAAAGAGGGATATTATCAGTCTACATTTTCAGCAAATCACAATAGGTAATCATGTTTGTTCTTTTATTTTTCTAATTACTAGCGAGATTGAATGTCTTCTCATATTTGCTGGTCATCTGTATATTTTCTTATTGTGGAATATAGACAACGTACATGAAATATATATGTGTGCATGTAAAACAGATACCTACACACATACATATATATTTTTTAACAAATCATAATATGCACACCATATGACCACTGGGCCAAGAAATAGAACATCTCCAGCACCTCAAAAGCTCCCTATATGTCCCTCCCTAACACAACCCTCTCTGTCCACTGTAACACCGTCCCTACTCTTTGCTTTGCTTTTCTTCGTAGTTTTATTCCCTGTGTATATGTCTCTAAAGACCATATTTACTT
This sequence comes from Theropithecus gelada, assembly GCF_003255815.1. Lineage (NCBI taxonomy): Eukaryota > Metazoa > Chordata > Mammalia > Primates > Cercopithecidae > Theropithecus > Theropithecus gelada. The sequence continues at coordinate 125,541,035 of NC_037668.1, read as the reverse complement.
TCTGTTTAAGGAGTTTATGTGAATCAAATTATATTGTATACTTTTGAGACTGGTTTCTTCTGCTAAGCATTATGAGATTCATCCTTATCATTGTATGTAGCTTTAGTGTGTTTATTCCATTGTATGAATGTATTACCATTTATTTTTCATTTTACTCTTGATGGACAATTTGAATTTTTTCCACTTTGGGGCTATTTAAAACAGTGCTATTATGGATATATTGAACATGTATTCTGGAGTTTGCATCTTTAAAAGGACATACACATAAGAGTGGAACCTAGATCATGCCAAACTGTTTCCCAAAGATTCTTGTACTGATTTACATTCTCCCCAGGGTGTATTGACTTTCCCCCAACCCCCCAATCTGGTAGATATATAATGGCATCACATTGTGGTTTAAATGAGCATTGTCCTTATATGAAAAAAATATGAAAGATGTTCATGAGGCTGATCACATTTCATGTATTTTTTGGCCATTTGGATTTCATCTTGAATGAAATCCAATGAAGTATGTTATGTTGAATGAAGTATATTAAAGTTTTGCCCATTTTTCTCGTTAATTTGCAGGTGGTTCTTTATATATTTTGGATAGTACTCCTTTATGAGTTGTGCTGCAGATTCTTGTCTCACTTTGTGCCTTGTCTTTTCACAATGTTTTTAAATATATTAACATTTTAATTTTAATATCTTCAAATATATCAATAGTTTTCCTTTAAAGAAAATGGAGCATTTCCATTACCCTCAACAATTTTGTTACACTTGTTTCCACTTAATTCCTCCTCCATGCCTAATTCTCAGTCTCAACAACCACTGCTCTGCTTTCCATACTCACAGTTTTTCCTCTTATAGAATTTCAGTAAATATATGCATATAATGTATACTTCTGTAACTCAACATCATTTTGTTTTATTCCAGGTTGTGGCATGATTCATTAGTTTCTTTTTTTGCTGAATCATATTTCATTGTGTGGATATGCAACAATTTTGTTTATTCACTCACATATTGATGAATATTGGTGTTATGTCAAATTTAGACCTATTTTGAAAAAGTTTCTATGAGTATTCATGTGCAAGTTTTAATATAGAAGTATGTTTTCATCTCACTTGTATATATAATTAAGAGTTCAATTTCTGGGTTGATTAGTAAGTCCATGTTTACCTTTTTCAGAAACTGCACAACTAATTTCCAAAGTGGTTGGACCACTATTAGAATACTTAAGTCAGGAAAACAGATGCAAGAAGGACACATGCTAAAAAAAAAAAAAGTTAGTAAAAACAAATCCATTTCAACACATAATCTTTGCATTCACCACTATTATAATTGTACCTGGAATAGTTGACTGCCTGTCCTGTTTTAATGACACAGATGGATAATACATCACTTTTGCTCATTATTTTGCAGCTACTTCTAGTCTTACAGGAATAAGTGAAGTAGAAGCCTTTTATAATTCTAGTTTACAATTGATGGCTGAATTTCACTTTAGGGAGCAATTTTGCTAAAGAAGATGATGGTTTAGGACATGATAATGGGAAAGAAAATTAAGAAGGTGAAATTGGTACTGAGATTGATCTTCTGGGCCCCAGTTCTTTCCATCAGAAACATGGATGTAATGAAAATTCTAGCCACCTCTTGGCATGTCATATGAATTAAGACTTAAGAGTTGCTTAGTGAAAAACATTTTATAACTGGTAAAATTTTTCAGTGGATTCATTGAAATACCACCTTCTAAGAAAGCCATTTTGAAAAGAATTGTAGAGTGAAAATTACTAGGTAAATGGGAGAGAAATGTTTCTTCAAGTCAAAATTTCACTTGTAATTTAGCTTATCAGGAAATTCTCAGTCTCATTCTGTAGTGCTTCTTCCTTTGCAGAGGACGTGAAACCAGTGAGGTTTGATGCCCTAAGTAATTGGTGGAAATACCTGCTCTACAATGAAGGGGTCATCTTCAGGGTCTCAAAAGCAGCAGGATGGGTCATTTATAGAACTCCCTTAATGTGTTACTAAATACAGAGTAGTTACTAGAATTAAAAATTCTTATCTTGTGGCCCAGATTAGAAATAAAGCTTTAAAAACAACCAGTTCTGCATAATGGACATTACTGCAGCAAGTAATCTGCATTCCTCAGCATTACATTTTCTAGTTGTATTGTCACCGTTGTTTGATTTTCATAGGAATCTATTCCTGATAAGATTAGTTGCAGGCAGACACTGGGATGTACCTCATCAAAATTTTCAAATAGGCCAAATTTGCCTCTAGCTTGCTTTTATCAAAACTCTTTTCAGCACTTCACAAGTCTGGTCTGGTACCTTCACTTTACGTAGTATCCTCAAGACCACCATTTACTCCCTAGATCTGCTGCTCATTCTCTTAGGGGCTTCAAGTGTCTTTCTGCTTATAATGCCATGCACCTCCATCACAGGAAATCATTTTGTTGCTTCAGAGCTTTCTTTGGGGATCACACTGAATAACAAAAGAGTTAACAGGTGTTGAAGAACATGCACACACACACACACACACACAAAGAGAGAGAGAGACACAAGCAACTACTGTGACAGAAATTGCAAATCATGTTCAGGGAGAAGCATTATTAATGCCTTTAGAAAGCACCAATAAAGCCTTTGTGATCTAGGTAGACGTTTTTGTGTATTAGACATTTTTAAAAATTTGTTAAGCTATTCTATTTTGTTTAATTATCACTTTTTCACAGAATTAACAACTGATTTGTAAAATAGTCTTCCTACATTTCATGCTTTTAGACATTATCATAAAATATATCTGGGTTTTTCTTAAATCTAGACATGGTTTATATTTTGATGGGTATATAAGTAAATAATCTGAAAATATGCCAAATGCCAAGTTTTCACTCATTCCTCATTCATTGACGCAACAGATATTTTTTAGTGCGCAGAAATGGAGCAGTCAATAATTTTTTCTTCTCCTTCTCCTTCTGCTACTTCTTTTTGTATGTGTTGGTAATGGTAAACTCTCAACTTCTCTGAGAGATAGGAGTACTTTTGTATATTTCTGATCCTGAAGATTTGGAGAAGAATTGGAAACTGTCTAAAACTTATTTATTTCAATAAGATTCTAAAAACTGTCTTGTTACAAAAGGCAAAGCCATCTGATGCTATCACTAGAAAATGAGAAGGTCAAGATGTGGAAACACTATTAATTGCTTTTAGATTTTGAACATTCATATCAAAATTGTGAAGAAACCAGGAAAATGTAAATAGTTACAGTCTATTCTTTAATTCCCCAAAGCATATAGATTCATTTCATGATGTTATTGACCTCACCACCTTTCTGGTTGTATTAGAATATTCTCTATTATACCTGTCAAAACATTGCAATTTACAGAACAGTCATTAATTTTTATGATAATTTTGGTTAGAAGTTGTTTTTAAAATTTTCAGGTAATCAAACTGTACTTACACTTGACTATGATGATTAGTCAGCAGCTGGCTTGGCTAAGTATGAAGATGAGAAAAATATATGTGAACACCATCAACTTTACTCATGGAACTATGGGAGGGTCAAATTATGCTATCTCAAAATAGAGACAGATGATTCAAGTACACATTGCTAACCAAAAACCCCATATATTTCTAAGAATTTGAAAAACTTTGAACAAATTCCAAATTGTTAAACAATGGGGTAAAAGGCAGTCATTTAAAGCAGTCACCTAGTGAAAATCAGAAAAAAAGTCTGACAAATGTTCAAAGTAAATTATTATGGCATGGGGGTCAATAGTATTGAAAGCCACTTAGAAGCCTATGTCAGATTATTAGTGTTTACTCTATTGGAACTAAATAATATTTCAAATTTGTTTCAGTAATTCTTACCAGGATGCATTCCATGTATTATGCCATTCAAGTGATCTTTAAATTATTGTCAAATTCTACCTTAAAGAGAGCTTCCACAAAGGACATGCAATTCATATCATCTAGAGTTACTGTCATTTCTAGGCTAAGTCCCGTGGAAATTCATAACTTAGAAATGAAAGTCACAAAGATGCAACTGCCTTCATAATACCAATGCAGTGGTTATAAATATTTCATGAGCATTGCATGGGCAGGGGCAGATCTCCATTTTCATGAGTTAGAATTTGTATAGCTAAGTCTCCACATTTTACTATTCATAATGCATAGTATGCCCTGTAGAGCATTCCATACAGTACTTTTTTAATATTTATGTTTAATGAAGAAATTACTGTTCTAAAAAGAGAACAAGCCAAGTCAAAGACTTCTTTTTAAAAGTATTAAGTTTTGCTTAATAGAGACGATAACAATCAACAGAAATTACCTCATTGCAGTATCTTAGCACAAAAATGCATAACTTTTTGAGTAATACAGGATGATGGATCAAGACACATTAAACCTAAGTGAAAAGGTTCTCTCTAAAGGTTACAGCATTACAAATCTCATCTTAAAGGAATTCGAAAGGTTAAAATGCAAAGAGCAACTTTCTTACATATAAAAATATTAATTACAAATGATATGCTTGCCTACTATTTCATAGTTTAAATATATGACTGTATTTGTCTGGGTTTTTCTTTTATTCAAAAACATTTTAACTTGCTAAGATAATATTACCCAGTTCAATAATGAATTGCTATTGCATACTTTAAGGTAATTTATCAAAGCACATTATCAGTACCTGTCAGAATAAATTTCGCACTAAAAGTAATGAAAAAAAGGACTATTGTATGTGTTGAAATCAAAGAACATTACTGTACTGTAGCTCAGTTATTCAATGGAAAGGATAGGTGTTTGCCCTCTAAATGATACTTGCCCCATGAGAAAATAAAGGCCTGGAAAATCACAGAAAATAGGCACAGGGAAATGTCTATGTCTTGCTTTTTAAAATAAGCGTTTGATATTTTATTTCATTTTTGTCATTTTGATCAATTCTTTCAAGTACGTGAGTGCTGAAAAATGCTGCACAGATCTTGATAACATTTACAAAAGTAAATTAAAGTCACTGATCAGCTCTTTATAATACAAGGCTGAATGATTCCATATTTGCAAATGCTACATATCACATGTAGATTGATGATGAAGTCATAGATAGATTTTATTTTGAATACACATCAAGACTAAGTCTAATAATGAAAGCAACAAGCTTTAGATTTAATATCATTCACTTGAGAGTCGGCAGTTTAAATATTTTTTTATTTTGCTTAAACCAATGAGATCACTAGAAATTTTGTAATGTTTCCTGTATTTACTATCAAAAGTTTGTGTTTCATTCCTGATAATATTTAACTGAAAGCGGGAAACACTGTCTTCCATTTTGTTCTTTGAAATTTTATTTTCTAAAGGCTCTCTTGAGGAATTTAACCTTTATGTGATGATTTTGCAGTTCACTTGAAGTGTGTTAACCTTAGTTCCCTAATGAGTCTAGGTGTAATACTGAGGAGGAATTTGAGAAATATATCATGTAGCTCATTGTCAAGTTGGATTTATCTTGCACATCTCCAGCTTTGCTGTTGTTCCAGTACACATTTTGATCACAATTCTTTAATTATGTTCTATATTTAACCGACCTATTTGAACAGGATCCAGAGCTGGTGCGTAACATCTGCCGCTGGGTTAGGCAAGCTGTTCAGATTCCTTTTTTTGCCAAGCTGACCCCAAATGTCACTGATATTGTGAGCATCGCAAGAGCTGCAAAGGAAGGTAAGAACTTGACTTGAATCAGTTGCCCACTATTATAAATATTCACTCGCCTAAAATTCTCTTTTTTTGTTGTATCTCTGCCAGGCTTTGGTATCAGGATGATGTTGGCCTCATAAAATGAGTTAGGGAGGATTCCCTCTTTTTCTATTGATTGGAATAGTTTCAGAAGGAATGGTACCA